>NW_028318713.1:672500-952500 GCF_062004578.1 Staurois parvus | reverse complement strand
CACGGCAGACGCCGGAACGGAATGCCCACCTCTGCCTATCGACATTTAAATTCAGTGAAAAAGACGGTGAGGCAGCGGTGGCAAGGGAGTTAAAAAATTATATAAAACATTTAAAAGCTTGTAAACGTTCTAAAAAAACTAAATTGACCAACGCCATTTGCTGGCCTTTAAAGGTGCCTATAAATGACCAAAACCGACATTTTGATTTATTGGCATTGTTAAATAAAGACAACAGTAGACAACAGTAGACAACATGACGTCCTGGGGGTCTCTGGGGACATGGCTCCCCAACACTTTGCCTGACTCTTGTTTGGTCCCAGAAGAGGACCTGTGTGAGCCATGGCTCTGACGTGTCGCCAAGAGGCTTCCAATAAATCATTTGGAGTCTGCAAGAGAAAGAGAAGAGCAATACATCGCCTAACAAATCAAGCAAATATATCGCCGCCTCTGCAAAATATACCATAAATTACGGCACAACATTTGCAATCCTTATAAACCGCGAGAGACTTCGTAGCGCCAGGCGGATCATAAGACAAAATTTATGGCCTCAAAACAAAGGAAAACAAAATGTTATGTTGTTTTAAAGTTTCTTTTTTTCTCTCTATTTGATTTTGCTGTGATGCATAATATATTCGTAGAGTTGTGGATAAAAGCTACAGCCTTTGGGGAAGTTCCACCGAAAATATGTTTTAGTTGGGTTTTGTTTGTAGTATTACAAGTATGATCCTACAATTCTGATAATGAAGTCACAACACCCCGATCCTTCCTCTTGGCTTACACTTCTCCCACTCCAAATTAAAAAACAAAATGGAAATTTGCAAAATCTGCGGCTCCAATCCCTAAAGAAGGAGGCGTGAAGAATGTTTGAGCTTCCATTCTGTTTTCTGGTAAACATTGCACAGTACTACCCATGTTATGTCAATACTGGCCAATGTACAGGAAATAGTGCAATGGATGGGAATGCTGGCCAATGTGAAGTTAGTAAAGCAATGGCTGAGAATGCTGGCCAGTATGTATCCAGTGCTGGGAATGCAAGCCAATGTGAAGCTAGTAAAGCAATGGCTGAGAACGCTGACCAATGAGAAGCTAGTAAATCAATGGCTGTGAATGCTGGCCAATGTGAAACTAGTAAAACAATGGCTGTTAATGCTGGCCAATGTAAAGTTTGTACAGCAATGAGTGTGGATGCTGGCCAATGTGAAACTAGTAAAACAATGGCTGTTAATGCTGGCCAATGTAAAGTTTGTACAGCAATGAGTGTGGATGCTGGCCAATGTGAAACTAGTAAAACAATGGCTGTTAATGCTGGCCAATGTAAAGCTAGTACAGCAATGAGTGTGGATGCTGGCCAATTTGAGAATAGTAAAGCAATGGCTTTAAATATTGGTAAATGTGAAGCTGGTAAAACAATGGCAGTGAATGCTTGCCAATGTGAAAGTAGTGAAGCAACAACTGCACATGTTGGCCAATGTGAGGATAGTATAGCAAAGGCTGTGAATGCTGGCCATTGTGAAGCTAGTAAAGGAATGGCTGCAAAAACTGGTCATTTTGAAACTAGTAAAAAATGGCTATGAATGCTGGCCAGTGTGAAGCTAGTAAAGCAATGGCTGTGAATGCTGGCCAATGTGAAACTAGTAAAACAATGGCTGCAAAAGCTGGCCAATGTGAAACTATTAAAATAATGGCTATGAGTGCTGACCAATGTGAAACTAGTAAATCAATGGCTGCAAACGCAGGCCAATGTGAAACTAGTAAAACAATGGCTATGAATGCTGGCCAATGTAAAGCTAGTAAAGCAATAAGTTTGGATGCTGCCCAATTTAAAACTAGAAAGCAATGACTGCAAAAAACTGGTCAATGTGAAACTAGTAAAGCAATGGCTGTGAATGCTGGCCAATGTGAAAATAGTAAACCATTAGCTGCAAAAGCTGGCAAATATAAAACTAGTAAAACAATGGCTGTGAATGCTGGCCAGTGTAAAGCTAGTACAGCAATGAGTGTGGATGCTGGTCAAATTGAAACTAGTAAAATAATGGCTGCAAAAGCTGGCCAATGCGAAACTTTTAAAACAATGGCTATGAGTGCTGGCCAATGTGAAACTAGTAAAGCAATGGCTGCAAAAGCAGGCCAATGTGAAACAAGTAATACAATGGCTGTGAATGCTGGCCAATATGAAAATAGTAGAGCAACGGTTGCACAAGCTGGCCAATGTGAAGCAAGTATAGCAATGGCTGTGAATGTCGGTCAATGTGAAGCTTGTAAAGCAATGGATGTAAATGCTAGCTAATGTGAGCCTAGTAAAAGAAAAGCTATCACTGCAGACCAATTTGCAACTATTAGATCAATTAATCTGATTTCAGACCGATATGTACTGTAGCTGGCAAAGCAATTGCTGTGAATACAGGCCAATGTGCAGCTAATAGAGCAGTGAGCGTAAGGCCTGTCCAATGTGCAGCTAGCAGAGTGACATGTAGTAATACAGGCAAATGTGTAGCTAGTAAAGCAACAGTTGTGAATAAGAGTCAATGTGCACCTAATAGCACAGTGGGTGTGAATGAGGGCCAATCTTCAGCTGGCAGTGAAAGCAGACTAGTTCAGCTACTATTTAATGTGAATAATAACAAATGTGTAACTTAGCACAATGGGTTTGCAGCAGATGAATGGTGATTGTTATTTGTCCCTGGTGTGGGATTCATTAGGCCATGGTTAATAAATTAGAATTTGTGATCCCTGTTGATTCTGAGCAGTTTGGAAATGTACAAATAGCACAAACAGGGACTCGGAGGAGCAATAAATTGATGAATGAAAAGGGATAAACGGTCTTAAAATTCCATGGTTCACCCTTTATAAACAACCCCTTTGACAGGACAGCGCCATGCTATGAGGTAGACTGGCACTTGGAGTGCAGTTAGACATGTGCTAGAGGTAAGACCAAATGTTATTGTGTAGAGAAGCACTGCTGTCACCTAGGGTCCTCACACATGCAGGAGGAGGAACTTCGAGATGGTTGTTTCATAGGGAGAAAACTGGCTTTGAGGCTTTCTCAGGGCTTGACAAACCCTGTGATTGGGTTGCTGGAGCCTGAAGACTTTGTAGAGTTCTAAGTGGGGTGCTGGAGCCTGAAGACTTTGTAAAGTTTTAAGTGGGGTGCTGGAGCCTGGAGACTTTGTAGAGTTCTAAGTGGGGTGCTGGAGCCTGGAGACTTTGTAAAGTTTTAAGTGTGGTGCTGGAGCCTAGAGTTTTGTAGAGTATTAAATGGGATGAAGCCTCCAACCCCGGGTCCACAATTTGTTAATAGCCAGCACCAAGGGTTTTGTTATGGGAGCTGACTGTAGTTCAGGGCTCCACTCAAGGAGACAGATGAGAGTTTCAACAGCTGAGACCCAGGAGACAAAGGGGAGCTCCAATTGGAAAGAAAGAGGGCAGCTTCATCTGGGGAGACAGAGGAGGGATTTGGCTGGTGAGACAAAGAAGGGTTACAGAGCAGGGCTCCATCCAGGGATAAAAAGAAAGGCTCCACCCAGGAGACAGAAGGAAGGATCCACCCAGGAGACAAAGGAGGGCTCCACCTAGTAAGACAGAGAAGTGATCTAACTGGGGATACAGAAGAAGGTTCCACCAAGGGAGAATAGGGATGGTTCTACCTAGGGAGACAAAGGAGGGCTCAAACTGGGGCAACAGAGGGGGACTCCATCTGGAAACACAGAAGAGGACTCCACCCAGGGTGACAGAGGAGGGCTCCACTTAGGAGACAGAGGAGGGATCCACTCAGGAGACAGAGGAGTGCTGCACCTGGGGAGATGGGGGTGGGGGGAGGGGTCAACCTAGGAGAAAGAGAAGGGCTTTACCTGGGGAGACAGAACAGGACTCCTCCTGGGAGACAGAGAAGGACTCTACCTGGGGAGAGAAAGGAGAGCTTCACTCAGGGAGAAAGATGAGAGGTCTATCTAGGGAGACAGAAGAGGATTCCACTTGAGAAGACAGAGGAGGGCTCCCTCTGGGGCAACAAAGGAGGACTCCACCCCAGAAGACAAAGGAGGACTCCAACCAAGATAGAGACAAAGGATTGCTTTACCTGAGATGACAGAGGGGAACTCCACCTGGAAACACAAAAGAGGACTCCACCCATGGTGACAGAGGAGGGCTTCACCTAGGAGACTAAGAAGGGATCCACTCAGGAGACAGAGGAGGACTGCACCTGGGGAGATGGGGGAGTCAACCTGGGAGAAAGAGAAGGGCTTTACCTATGGAGACAGAACAGGACTCCACTTGAGAGACAGAGGAGAACTCCACCTAGGAAGACAAAGGATGGCTTCACCCAGGTAGACAGAGCAGGGCTCCACTCAGACAGAAAAATTAGGGGTTTATCTAGGAAAACAGAGGAGGATTCCACCCGGGAAGACAGATGAAGTCTCCATCTGAGGAGACAGAGGAGAGCTGCACCTGGGGAGACAGGGGGGACTCCACCTGGAAACAGAGAAGAGGACTCCACTCAGGGTGACAGAGGAGGGCTCCACCTAGGAGACTGAGAAGGGATCCACTCAAGAGACGGAGCAGAGCTGCACCTGGGGAGATGGGGGTCAACCTGAGAAAAAGAGAAGGGCTTTACCTGGGGAGACAGAACAGGGCACCACTTGGGAGACAGAGGAGGACTCCGCCTGGGGAGACAAAAGACAGCTTCACCCGGGTAGACAGATGAGGGGTCTATCTAGGGAGACAGAATAGGATTCCACTTGGGGAGACAAAAGAAGTCTCCATCTGAGGAGAGAGAGGAGGGCTGCAACTGGGTAGACAGAGGCAGAATCCACCCAGGAGACAGAGGAGGGCTCCACCTGGGGAGAGAAAGGAGAGATCTACTTGGGGTGACAGAAAAGGATTCAACCTGGGTGGGCAGCAGAAGGCTCCACCTGGGGATACAAAGGATGGTTCCACCTGGGGAGACAGGGGAAAGTTCCACCCAGGAGTTAGGGTATGTGCACAGGAGTTTCAGTACTGTCTGGAGGATACAGACAACGGCTTGAAATCTGTGACCGGAGCAGCAGTTCTCGGAAGGCTTGGAAGCTGAAAGTGTACAGTATATGTTTTGGTAGAAGAATGCTGAACAACCCCCTTGCATGGGTAACCTGCGTGGGAAACACCCCATTTCTCTGTACATATTCATTCATTTATTTATTTATTTTGTATGCAACTTTACGCCTACTTTTAGATGAAACAGAAAACATGCTTCTTCTCACTTCTCGTTTTCTCACCTGTTGCTATGGTGACCAAAGCCCTGGAAGTTTTTACAAGTTTCTATAATATTAGAGAGTTTATATGGGACTTTTAAGGTGCAAATAGTTGTAGACAATATGAACTAATAAATATATATTTTTATTTATATATAAATATTTAAAAATATATCTATCTATCTATCTATCTATCTATCTATCTATCTATCTATCTATCTATCTATCTATCTATCTATCCATCCATCCATCCATCCATCCATCCATCCATCCATCCATCCATCCATCCATCCATCCATCTATCTATCTATCTATCTATCTTTATATTATACCTTTATTTGTTTAAATGGGATAGTTTACATAGTTGCATTCTCCTAATAACTCATTACACCAGTCTCCTTGTATGTATTATTTTTTTCAAGATGACATTATTGTGACGCATGACAGCAGTGAAGGGGAAATATGGTCATAATGCATTTTGCAGCTTTGCCTCTTCAGGAGAATGAATCCTTTCACAAGTTTTTGATAAACAGTAAAAAGTTTGGGTGGCAGATCCAGAAAATATTCCTGACATCCAGCAATTGAACTGGAACTTTGTATATCAGAATCATCAATATAGATCCAAAATACTATCTTTGTACTAAGTACACATTGATATCAATAATCCACAAATATCTACTGAGTTCCCGGGTCTGCACTCCTGATGTGCCCTGTATGAGGAACTCTCACCATCCCTGTGCTGATTTCCCAGGAATTTATACTTGCTGTGGTCATTATAAGGGGTTCCTACCATGCCTGCACTATGTTTCTGAGTCTGCTCATCTGATGTGCCCATGATGAATGGTTTCCACCATCCCTGTATTAAGTTTATAGGTCTGAACACCAACTGTACCCATTGTGAGGAATTCCTACCATCCAGAAACTGAGTTCCCAGGTCTGTACACCTCTAGTGCCCATTATGAGGGGATTCCACCATCCCTAGGCTGAGTTCCCAGGTCTGTACACCTCTAGTGCCCATTTTTAGGGGCTTCCACCATCCCTGTGCTGAGTTTATAGGTCTGTGCCCATTATGAATGGCTTCCACCATATTTGTGCTGAGTTCCCTGATCTGTTTATCTGCTATGCCCATTATGAAGGGTATCTACCATCTCTGTGCTGATTTCTGAAGTCTGAACACCAACTGCACCCATTATGAGGGGTTCCAGCCATTCTTGAACTGAGTTCCCAGGTTTGAACACCTACTCTGCCCATTGTGAGTGGCTTTCACCACCCCTGCTCTGCATTCATAAGTCTGCACTTCTCTGCCCATTATAAGGGTTTCCCCTCATCCATGTGCTGATATCTTATGTGCTGTGCCCATTATGAGGGGCTCACATCAATTGTGTGTTGAGTTCCAATATCTGCACAATGGTTGTGCCCATTATGAGGGGCTCACATCAATTGTGTGTTGAGTTCCAATATCTGCACAATGGTTGTGCCCATTATGAGGGGCTCACATCACTTGTGTGTTGAGTTCCAATATCTACACAATGGTTGTGCCCATTATGAGGGGCTCACATCACTTGTGTGTTGAGTTCCAATATCTGCACAATGGTTGTGCCCATTATGAAGGGTTCCTACCATCCTTGAACTGAGTTCCCGGCTCTGCACATCTGATATGCCCACTATGAGGGGATCCTGCCCTCCCTGCACTGGGTCTGCACACAGGCTGTGCCTATAATGATGGACTCCCACCACCCAAGTTACAGTCATAATTTGTATACTATGGACAGGGTAATGGGTGGCGCTTAGATCACTCAAAGGTGGACACCAAAGATTCCAAAGGATTTATGGGACTGAGATCTTGCTGAGTAACCTAGACGTATGAGAAACCAGGCGCTTAGGCAACCCACCCAACACCCCCTGTAGTCAACATATCACTTTTGGGTGAGCTGACCCCGTAAATATAAGTCAGGGAAAAAGCTTTAGTATGATCCTGGCCAGGGGCGGACTGACCATTTGGATACTTGGGTACTGCCCGAGGGCCCGGGGTCAGTAGGGGGCACCATGAGATGCCCCTAGTACCTTTTTCATAGGCTTTTTTGAGTTTGGGCAAGGACACAGGGGCCCCATGATCCCCTATTGCCCGAGGGCCCCATGAGTTGTCAGTCCGCCCCTGATCCTGGCCCTATGCTGTCCTTGTGTGGACTCTATATCTTCTATTTGTACAGTTTATACCATCTAAAGCTCAGACCCTGGAGGTCTCCTGAAAATAATGAATGTAATCGTTAAGGCTATCTGGACACTTGGTAGTAAAACCCATCTCTTTTATCCCCTTTTAAATTATATTGCTCGTAGCAAAAACTTATGAACCTGCTCAAGTTTTTATACCGAACCCAACAGATTTCCCCTTTGTCCGGGCCATAAAGATGGAAATGAGCTTAGTTTAAAGGACCTTTTTCTTAATAATCCCCGGGATTTATGGTGCGGCGATGTCAGGGAGGCCTAAGAATGGAGCGGAAGGATTGATTTGTCATTATGTATTTGGGCGCAGATGACCGAGCTGTTTATTTTTACATCGACAAAAAGCCAGGCGTACACTGCCGTACCCTGAGATTTATCTACAAACCTCCCCCAGACCTGAAAGTCGACCCGATGTTATCAAAGGAGGGAGGATGGATACAGGAATGGTTCAGTCCCTGGAAACAAATAAAGTCAATTAGCTGTATTTTTCCATCCGCACATTGTGGAATTATTGTAATCTTTATCGGGCGAAGCTTTCCATCTGCCGTACAGCCCTATACATCACGCGGTCTTATAGCCTAATGTTTATTGGTATAATGTATCAGGATTATGTTGTTGATGAAGCATAGTATATGAAAGCTGAACTCCGGGATAAACAAATATTGTATAAATACAAGAGTTGTGTATTCTTATTTGAATCTTGGTGTGCTTTGTGCAGTAATCCAGGGTGAGACTTCCTGTAATAAAGACCGCTCATTGCTGCTCTCTCTCCTTGTGCAGAGTGATTGGTCTTGTCTCCGCCCCCTCCTGTAGTTTTCTGCAGGAAGCCTGTAGTGGGTGGTGTTTCTGGGCCCCTCCCACATCTCTGCTCTCTCCTTGTGCAGGGGGACTGGTCTTGTCTCCGCCCTCTCCTGTAGTTTTCTGCAGGAAGCCTTTAGTGGGTGGTGTTTCTGGGCCCCTCCCACATCTCTGCTCTCTCCTTGTGCAGGGGGACTGGTCTTGTCTCCACCATCTCCTGTAGTTTTCTGCAGGAGGCCTGTAGTGGGTGGTGTTTCTGGGCCCCTCCCACATCTCTGCTCTCTCTCCTTGTGCAGGGGGACTGGTCTTGTCTCCGCCCCCTCCTGTAGTTTTCTGCAGGAAGCCTGTAGTGCAGGGATGTCAAACTCAATTTCATCTTGGGCCACATCAGCATTATGGTTGCCCTAAAAGGGCCAGTTGCATCTGTAAGACTAGATGTCCAGAGCACCCCACCCCCATTACATCACAGTGCACCCCCCTAACCTTGAGCTGGGAAGAAGAAAGTGCAGGGTCTGGAGTAGGATTAAAGGAGGGCTGGAGTCAGCTGCTGAAGTCTGCAGGGGAGGTGGAGACAAGAGACATGCATGATCTGTAGGATGAGTTCTGTCCTCCTCTCTGCTGAGACCAAGGGTGGGGGGGGGGGGGGTTGCAGAAATGAGCCTTTGTGGCTGCATGGAGAAGAGCAGGATCTGGCAGAGGAGATCTGTTCCCCTCTCTTCTGTTGACTGCTGAGACAAGGGAGTGCCACAGCTGCAGGAGAGGTCTGAGACAGGGGTGGACTGACAACTCATGGGGTCCCCAGGCAATAGGAAATCATGGGGCCCCTGTGTCCTCGCCCACCCTCAAGCCACACAAAAAAAAGCTATGAAAGGTACCAGGGGCATCTCATGGGGCCCCCTACTGACCCTGGGCCCTCAGGCAGTGCCAGAGTGGCTAAATGGTCAGTCCACCCCAGGGGCGGACTGACAACTCATGGGGCCCCTGGGCAATAGGGGATCATGGGGCCCCTGTGTCCTCGCCCACACTCAAACTACACCCAAAAAGACTATGAAAGGTACCAGGGGCATCTAATGGGGCCCCTTACTGACCCTGGGCCCTCGGGCAGTGCCAGAGTGGATAAATGGTCAGTCCGCCCCTGGTCTGAGGGCCACATGAAATGGCCTGGAGGGCCGGATTTGGCCCTTGGGCTTTGTGTTTGACACCTGTGCTGTAGTGGGTGGAGCCTGCTGGGCACCTCCCATAGCTCTGCTCTCTCCTTGTGCTAGGGGGACTGGTCTTGTCTCCACCCCCTCCTGTAGATCTCTGTAGTCAACTTGTAGTGGGTGGAGTCTGTTGGATCCCTCCCACAGCTCTGCTTTCTTCACAGGCAATGCACAGCTCAGTGATGATGTCACTGCTAGTTTTACAAGGTAAAATATAGGTCTGCAAAGGCATTTGGTGCACACAGAGTGGATTTATATTATTTTTGGCTATGGAGGAATATATTTGATATTGAAGTTTTTGTGCCTGGAGTTCAGCTGTAAAGGCTTGTTCACACTAGCATTCAGATCACTCTTCAGGGAGCATTTGACAGGTGGTGAGGAGGTGTTGTATTGCTTCCTCACTCCCTAATTAAACCCCTTGAATGAGCCTTGGATAATCCTTAGTTTTGGTGAATGCATTCTGTGTTTTTTTTCCCTTTATTTGCATCTGGTGATTGTGCCAGTAACACAATTCCTGTCTTTGGATGACAACGCTCCTTCAGTGTACCATATCTATGCTATATTGCCTTAAGTATTGGGATACTCCTCCAAATCATGTGATTCAGGTGTTCCAATCCCCTCCATGGACACAGGTGTATACAATCCATCCCCTAGGCATGCAGACTGCTTCTACAAACATTGGTGAAAGAATGGGTCGCTCTCAGGAGCTCAGTGACTCCAAGCGTGGTCCCGTGATAGGTGGTCACCTGTGTAATAAGTCCATCCGTGACATTTCCTGGCTGCTAAATATTCCACGCTCAACTGTTAGTGGGATTATAACAAAGTGGAAGCCACTGGGAACAACAGCAACTCCGCCACCAAGTGGTAGGCCATGTCACATGACAGAGCGGGGTCAGCACATGCTGAAGCGCACAGTGCGCAGAAGTCACCAACTGTCTGCGGAGTCAATAGCTAAAGACCTCCAAACTTGGTGTGGCCTTCAGATGAGCCCAACAACAGTGCGTAGAGAGCTTCATGGAATGGGTTTCCATGGCCAAGCAGCTGCATCCAAGCCTTCCATCACCAAGTGCAATGCAAAGCGTCGGATGATGTGGTGTAAAGCACGCCGCCACTGGACTCTAGAGCAGTGGAGATGTGTTCTCTGGAGTAATGAACCATGCTTCTCTGTCTAGCAATCTGATGGAAGTGTCTGGGTTTGGTGGTTTCCAGGAGAATGGTACTTGTCTGACTGCATTGTGACAAGTGTAATGTTTGGTGGCGGGGGGATTATGGTGCGGAGTTGAGTTTCCGGTGTTGGGCTTGGCCCCCTAGTTCCAGTGAAGGAAACTTTTGAGGAGTCAGCATACCAAGACATTTTGGACAATTTCATGCTCCCAACTTTGTGGGAAGAGTTTGGGGATGGCCCCTTCCTGTTCCAACATGACTGCCCACCAGTGCACAAAGCAAGGTCCATAAAGACATGGAGGAGTCAGTTTGGGGTGGAGGAACTTGACTGTCCTGCACAGAGTCCTGACCTCAACCCCATAGAACACCTTTGGGATGAATTAGAGCGGAGACTGCGAGCCAGGCCTCCTCCCCCGACATCAGTGCCTGACCTGACAAATGTGCTTCTGGAAGAATGGTCCAACCTTCCCATAGACACCCTCCTAAACCTTGTGGACGGCCTTCCCAGAAGAGTTGAAGCTGTTTTAGCTGCAAAGGGCGGGGCCAACTCAATATTGAACCCTACGGACTAAGACTGGGGGGCCATTAAAATTTGTGTGTGTGTAAAGGCATGCGTCCCAATACTTTTGGCAATGCAGTGTATGTAAGAGCAGCATTGTCATTAAACTATAGAACAAATCCCCTATTGTTTTTCTCCAAAAATAGGGGGTTCTTTATTCATAAACAATGTAAGACTCCATTCACACCATGCAGATGCAGCACAACTAGTGCATCTCTGTACGTTTTCCACACGTTCTTGTACATCGCATTTGGGAAATCGGGCACTGCCCGAGGGCCCGGGGTCAGTAGGGGGCCCCATGAGATGCCCCTGGTACCTTTCATAGGCTTTTTTGGGTGTGGTTTAAGTTTGGGCAAGGACACAGGGGCCCCATGATCCCCTATTGCCCCGCGGCCCCATGAGTTGTCAGTCCGCCCCTGCCTGTAGGGCAGCATATTCATTTCAATGGGCTACCCTATGCACCAGAAATGTGCAAAAGAAATCTCTGACCCTTTTTCAAAATTGTGCCATACCAAACTGCACAAAAACATGCACATTAGGAGATGCGTGGGGGTGCCATTAAGAATTAGTGCCTGGCCACACCGATATGACTTTGAAATTGTGCGGCTTCCAATGAAGTTGCACAATTTCAAAGTTGGATGTCAGGTGAGGAAAGGGCTCTATCTGACTTGCTGCAGCTTCTAATGCACATTGTGAGGAGCTCACAGTGTGCAGTGAAATCAGAGGAAGCCATTTCAGTCCCAGAGAGGAGCCGCTACAATTGTGCAAGACTGAAAGGAAGTCTGGGGGTCGGATTTAAGATTCACGCTCCAAATAAAATGCTGTTAACAGGGGCGGGCTGACAACTCATGGGGCCCCCGGGCAATAGGGGATCATGGGGCCCCTGTGTCCTTGCCCAAACTCAAAAAAGCCTATGAAAAAGGAACCAGGGGCATCTCATGGGGCCCCCTACTGACCCTGGGCCCTCGGGCAGTGCCCGAGTTTCCAAATGGTCAGTCCGCCCCTGGGTGCGACTTTCAAGAAACCTGTGGCTTGCAAGACACAGATGCACTACTTTCAAAATCGGTGCGACTCCGGCCAAGTCGGAATTGCACGAATATGACAGCTTTAATTGCGGACTATCTGGTGCGACTTGCCATGCGATTTGAGACACACATGGAATTGCAAATCGCATGGCAAGTCGCAACCGGTATGACTGGGCTCTTAAGGGCACTGCAGAATGGCACCCCCATCTACATATATAATTACAAATTAGAAATAAAAACAAAATTTTTAAACCGGCAATACATATCAAATTTTTTGGGGGGGGATTTTTTTTTTTTTTCAACAGAAAGCTCATCTCTCTTTGCAAATGACTATACATTGCCTTTAACTTGTTACTTTTTTTTTCTCAGCGGGATGTAATGCAGAATCAGAGTTACAAGCTGCTATTCCTTCCAGGAAATCATCAGATGCATGACGATAAGGATAGGAGAGGGCACTGACATTTACAAGGCTCGGCTTCGCATCGATTGTTCTGCTGCAATTCACGTGGCTACTCTCATTCCACTCTGTTTGCTTGAAATGACCAGAGATAGGCACACTGTGCACACATCAATTAACAGGTTCTATTCTAATACACATATAGTAGGCATGATCTATTGAATCTCTAACAGCAGGATAAAAAAAAAGAAGGAAAACACACTTTGTAATAAACATTAAAGTGTACTGTAAAAAAATATATAATATATAATTCCCACTTCCATTGCACAGTTGGGGTTTGGCAAGCCTAGGTTGGAATTAAAAAAAAATTAAAAAAATACAAATGTTAAAATATAAGATATAAGTCACCATTACACAGTAGGAGGTTAGAATTCCACGAAAAAGATGAATAGAGTCAACTTTGCTACTTTTCTTACTTTGGAAGTGTGAATGTTAAATGATTCCCTATGGCAGTGATGGCGAACCCGTGGCACGCGTGCCACAGCCGGCACGCCGAGCCTTATCTGTGGGCACGCCAGGAGAATACCATATTTTTCGCTCCATGAGATGCACTTTTTTTCCCCCAAAAAAGGGGGGAAAATGTCAGTGCGTCTTATGGAGCGAATATAGAGCGGCCGGTCCGGTATTTCCACCGCCGCCGTGTCAGAATACCGGGCCGGCCGCTCAGCTCTGCAGTGGGACCTTACCTGTCCCTCTATCCAGCGGCGCGCTGTCTTCCCTGCTTCTGTAGTGTGCGTGACAGCCGGGTCCCAAGTGCGCATGCGCAAGAAGCAGTGCTCTTTGTGAATGGTAAGGCGGTACCTGGGACACATGACAGATCCCAGAAGCCGCCGGACCAATCACAAAGCGCAGCGCTTCTCGCGCATGCGCACTGGGCATCCGGCTGTCCGACGAGCGCCCACACTACAGAAGCCGGGAAGACAGCGCGCGGCTGGATAAAGGAACAGGTAAGATAAAAAAAAAACTCTGCGGAAGTAAGAGCGGGTACCTGTCAAATTCAGGTACCCGCTCCCCCCCTCCCCAAAGGTCCGCAGTCATCTGTACTGTCCGCAGTCTCTGGTCATCCCTGTGCTGTCCGCAGTCTCTGGTCATCCCTGTGCTTTCCGCAGTCTCTGGTCATCCCTGTACTGTGTCCGCAGTCTCTGGTCATCCCTGTACTGTCCGCAGTCTCTGGTCATCCCTGTACTGTCCGCAGTCTCTGGTCATCCCTGTACTGTGTCTGCAGTCTCTGGTCATCCCCTGTACTGTGTCCGCAGTCTCTGGTCATCTCCTGTACTGTCCGCAGTCTCTGGTCATCCCTGTACTGTCCGCAGTCTCTGGTCATCCCTGTACTGTTAATTAGTTTGCACTACTGTACGAGTTGTTTTTTCTAAACCAAAAGCTCGATATTCAGGTTTCATTGCAGTGTTGGCACTTTGAAAGAAATAAGTTGGTTTTGGGTTGCAGTTTGGGCACTCGGGCTCAAAAAGGTTCGCCATCACTGCCCTATGGCATTATTAAGATCTATAATGTCATTCTGCTTCTTGTCTTACCTTGAAAAAAACAGACAGGCACACTGTGCACACATCAATTAGCAGGTTCTATTCTAATACTAATATGGTAGGCCTGATATATCCACTTACTAATAGTAAGCGAAGCAACAAACAAAAAAAAAATGTTGTAATCAACACTAGGCATATATGTGAACAGGGAGGTGCAGCGCTGTATAACCAAACAAATAATAATTACACAATAGTGAACAGTGACTGTAAATTAGTAATGCCACTATATGGTGGCTCTAGGTGAAGAGAGTGAAAAACAGTCCAGTGAAGGAGTGCTCTTAAGATCCAGGGTGATCTTCAGACGTCCAATATACAGGACCATCGGGTGATAAAATATAAAGACTGCGCACTCACCAGATACGCAATCTTTATGCGCATTTGTGTAAAATTATCACTAGACCTCCTGTATCATCATCCTGGTCTGGTCAGATCTGGTCAGCATATCCCTCATGGCCCGGTAACTGGATGGATGCAGCTGTTCCGTAGACTTGGCCGGTTCTCACCAGAACTCAAATAAATAGAAAGGGCCACATAGTGTAATATCCTCAGGTATCTTTATTGAAGGCGTCCAACCTGCTGTAGCTATTACTGACGCGTTTCGAGCGAAGGCTCGTAGTCATAGGGGTGCAGCTTATGACTACGAGCCTTCGCTCGAAACGCGTCAGGGATAGCTACAGCAGGTTGGACGCTTCACCGCCGGCGCCACGAGGGGCCCCGGCGGCCATCTTTGATTCATACCTGGGTCAGTATTTTTTGTAAGTTGGATTTTCTGCTATCCTGTGCCTTCAATAAAGATACCTGAGGATATTACACTATGTGGCCCTTTCTATTTATTTGAGTTCTGGTGAGAACCGGCCAAGTCTACGGAACAGCTGCATCCATCCAGTTACCGGGCCATGAGGGATATGCTGACCAGATCTGACCAGACCAGGATGATGATACAGGAGGTCTAGTGATAATTTTACACAAATGCGCATAAAGATTGCGTATCTGGTGAGTGCGCAGTCTTTATATTTTATCACCCGATGGTCCTGTATATTGGACGTCTGAAGATCACCCTGGATCTTAAGAGCACTCCTTCACTGGACTGTTTTTCACTCTCTTCACCTAGAGCCACCATATAGTGGCATTACTAATTTACAGTCACTGTTCACTATTGTGTAATTATTATTTGTTTGGTTATACAGCGCTGCACCTCCCTGTTCACATATATGCTATTGAAGGTTTGATACGGTGCCTTTTGGGTGTACAGCTGCTGCTTATTATATATTATCACATAAGCGCTCACTTATCTTCTGAGTTTCCTTGGTTGGAATTCCAAGAAAGAGATGAGTAGAGACACGGTTTGCTACTTTTTTTTTTTTGCTACTTTTTTTTACTTTCCAAGTGTGAACATCAAATGACAACTTATTACATTATTTAGATCTATAATATTTTTCTGCTTCTTGACTTACCAGTCCTTGAAAGACCAGATATAGGCACACCGTGCACACTTCAATTAACAGATTATATTCCAATACTAATATAATAAACATGATAAATTGAATCACCAACAACAGACTAAAAAAGTATAATATAAAAAATAAAATATAATATATCATTCACACTTCTTTTGCACAGTTGGGGTTCAGAAAGTACAAAGTTTCCTTGGCTGGTATTCCAAGAAAGAGACGAATGGAGTCAATTTTGCTACTTTTCTTACTTTCGAAGTGTGAATATTAAATGATTCCCTAGGGCAGTGGTGGGCAACCTTTTTTTTCAACTGAGCCAAATCTCGCCAAAACCATGATTGAAATTTATTTTGAGAGCCACATTTTTAAAACTGAAAATACATCTCCCATATAGTAATTCATCCCCCATAGTAATTCATCCCCCATATAGTAATTCATCCCCCATAGTGTAATTCATCCCCCATAGTAATTCATCCCCCATAGTAATTCATCCCCCATATAGTAATTCATCCCCCATATAGTAATTCATCCCCCATATAGTAATTCATCCCCCATAGTAATTCATCCCCCATATAGTAATTCATTCCCCATAGCAATTCATCCCCCGTATAGTATTTCATCCCTCGTATAGTATTTCATCCCCCGTATAGTATTTCATCCCCCATATAGTATTTCATCCCCCATATAGTAATTCATCCCTCATATAGTATTTCATCCCTCATATAGTATTTCATCCCCCCATATAGTATTTCATCCCTCATATAGTATTTCATCCCCCCATATAGTATTTCATCCCTCATATAGTATTTCATCCCCCCATATAGTATTTCATCCCTCATATAGTAATTCATCCCTCATATAGTATTTCATCCCCCCATATAGTATTTCATCCCTCATATAGTAATTTATCCCTCATATAGTATTTCATCCCCCCATATAGTATTTCATCCCCCCATATAGTATTTCATCCCTCATATAGTAATTCATCCCTCATATAGTATTTCATCCCCCCATATAGTATTTCATCCCCCCATATAGTATTTCATCCCCCCATATAGTATTTCATCCCTCATATAGTAATTCATCCCTCATATAGTATTTCATCCCTCATATAGTATTTCATCCCCCATATAGTATTTCATCCCCCCATATAGTATTTCATCCTCTCATATAGTATTTCATCCCTCATATAGTAATTCATCCCTCATATAGTATTTCATCCCTCATATAGTATTTCATCCCCCCATATAGTATTTCATCCCTCATAAAGTAATTCATCCCTCATATAGTAATTCATCCCCCATATAGTATTTCATCCCTCATATAGTATTTCATCCCCCCATATAGTATTTCATCCCTCATATAGTAATTCATCCCTCATATAGTATTTCATCCCCCCATATAGTATTTCATCCCCCCATATAGTATTTCATCCCTCATATAGTAATTCATCCCTCATATAGTAATTCATCCCTCATATAGTATTTCATCCCTCATATAGTATTTCATCCCCCCATATAGTATTTCATCCCCCCATATAGTATTTCATCCCTCATAAAGTAATTCATCCCTCATATAGTATTTCATCCCCCACAGTACTATTCCCCCCCCCCCCTTCTAGTAAGCCAAGTCCCCCGTGTCAATTCACTTACCTTTTGCGTTCCTCTCGCTGTCTTCCCGCGCCGTTCGGGTCTTCAGGGCGGACTGTGAGAGGAGCCTAGCTCCCCTCCCCTCACGTTCGGCACGCTGCCCCGCCTACACACATCCTGACAGCCACATCCGCAGGCCGGATTAAAAGGTCCGCGCGGACTTTTGGGGCTGCCAACCGAGAGGAGGCAGGGGAGCGGCCGACCGAGAGGAGGGAGGGGAGCAGGCGCCCGGCACACAGAAGAGCCGCATTAGACTGGGTAAAGAGCCGCATGTGGCTCGCGAGCCGCGGCTTGCCGACCACTGCCCTAGGGCATTTTTTAGATCTATAATATCTTTCTGCTTCTTGACTTACCTTGAAAAGACCAGAGACAGGCACACTGTGCACACATCAACTAACAGGTTCTATTCTAATACTAATATGGTAGGCCTGATATATCCACTCACTAACAGCAAGCAAAGCAAAAAAAAAAATAAAAAACTTAATAAACACTAGGTATAATATAACAAATAAAATATAATATATAAATCATACTTCTATTGCACAGTTGGGGTCCAATATGTACAAAGTTTCCTTGGTTGGAATTCCAAGAAAGAGATGAGTAGAGACACGTTTGGCTGCTTTTTTTTTTTTTTGCTACTTTTTTTTACTTTCCAAGTGTAAACATCAAATAACAACTTATTACATTTTTTAGATCTATAATATCTTTCTGCTTCTTGACTTACCTTGAAAAGCCCAGAGACAGGCACACTGTGCACACATCAACTAACAGGTTCTATTCTAATATTAATATGGTAGGCCTGATATATCGATTCACTAACAGCAAGCAAAGCGAAAAAAAAATAAAAAACTTAATAAACACTAGGTATAATATAACAAATAAAATATAATATATAATTCATACTTCTATTGCACAGTTGGGGTCCGATATGTACAAAGTTTCCTTGGTTGGAATTCCAAGAAAGAGATGAGTAGAGACACGGTTTGCTACTTTTTTTTTTTTTTTTGCTACTTTTTTTTACTTTCCAAGTGTGAACATCAAATGACAACTTATTACATTATTTAGATCTATAATATTTTTCTGCTTCTTGACTTACCAGTCCTTGAAAGACCAGTCCTTGAAACACATCAATTAACAGATTCTATTCCAATACTAATATAATAAACATGATAAATTGAATCACCAACAGCAGACTAAAAAAGTATAATATAAAAAATAAAACATAATATATCATTCACACTTCTCTTGCACAGTTGGGGTTCAGAACGTACAAAGTTTCCTTGGCTGGTATTCCAAGAAAGAGACGAACGGAGTCAATTTTGCTACTTTTCTTACTTTCGAAGTGTGAACATTAAATGATTCCCTAGGGCATTTTTTAGATCTATAATATCTTTCTGCTTCTTGACTTACCTTGAAAAGACCAGAGACAGGCACACTGTGCACACATCAACTAACAGGTTCTATTCTAATACTAATATGGTAGGCCTGATATATCCACTCACTAACAGCAAGCAAAGCAAAAAAAAAAAAAAAAAACTTAATAAACACTAGGTATAATATAACAAATAAAATATAATATATAAATCATACTTCTATTGCACAGTTGGGGTCCAATATGTACAAAGTTTCCTTGGTTGGAATTCCAAGAAAGAGATGAGTAGAGACACGTTTGGCTACTTTTTTTTTTTTTGCTACTTTTTTTTACTTTCCAAGTGTGAACATCAAATGATAACTTATTACATTATTTAGATCTGTAATATTTTTCTGCTTCTTGACTTACCAGTCCTTGAAAGACCAGAGAAAGGCACACCACGCACACTTCAATTAACAGATTCTATTCCAATACTAATATAATAAACATCATAAATTGAATCACCAACAACAAACTACAAAAGTATAATATAAAAAAATAAAATATAATATATCATTCACACTTCTCTTGCACAGTTGGGGTTCAGAACGTACAAAGTTTCCTTGGCTGGCATTCCAAGAAAGAGACGAATGGAGTCAATTTTGCTACTTTTCTTACTTTCGAAGTGTGAACATTAAATGATTCCCTAGGGCATTTTTTAGATCTATAATATCTTTCTGCTTCTTGACTTACCTTGAAAAGACCGAGACAGGCACACTGTGCACACATCAACTAACAGGTTCTATTCTAATACTAATATGGTAGGCCTGATATATCGACTCACTAACAGCAAGCAAAGCAAAAAAAAAAAAAAAAGTTGTAATAAACTCTAGGCATAATATAACAAATAAAATATAATATATAATTCATACTTCTATTGCACAGTTGGGATGCAATATGTACAAAGTTTCCTTGATTGGAATTCCAAGAGACGCGTTTTGCTACTTTTTTTTTTTTTGCTACTTTTTTTACTTTCCAAGTGTGAACATCAAATGATAACCTATTACATTATTTAGATCAATAATATTTTTCTGCTCTTGACTTACCAGTCCTTTAAAGACCAGATATAGGCACACCGTGCACACTTCAATAACAGGTTCTATTCTAATACTAATATAGTAAGAAGGATAAATTGAATCACTAACAGCAGGCTAAAAAAGCATAATATAAAAAAATATATATAATATAAAATTCATACTTCTATTGCACAGTTGGGGTCCGATATGTACAAAGTTTCCTTGGTTGGAATTCCAAGAAAGAGATGAGTAGAGACACGGTTTGCTACTTTTTTTTTTGCTACTTTTTTTTACTTTCCAAGTGTGAACATCAAATGATAACTTATTACATTATTTAGATCTATAATATTTTTCTGCTTCTTGACTTACCAGTCATTGAAAGACCAGAGATAGGCACACCGTGCACACTTCAATAACAGGTTCTATTCTAACACTAATATAGTAAGCATGATAAAGTGAATCACCAACAGCAGGCTAAAAAAGTATAATATAAAAAAATAAATTATAATATATCATTCACAGTTCTCTTGCACAGTTGGAGCTCAGAACTTATAAAGTTTCCTTGGCTGGAATTCCAAGAAAGAGATGAACGGAGTCAATTTTGCTACTTTTCTTCCTTTCTATGTATGAACATTAAATGATTCCCTAGGGCATTATTTAAATCTATAATATCTTTCTGCTTCTTGACTTACCTTGAAAAGACCAGAGACAGGCACACTGTGCACACATCAACTAACAGGTTCTATTCTAATACTAATATAGTAGGCATGATATATCCACTCACTAACAGCAGGCTAAGAAAAAAATGTTTTATCATAAAAACTAAAGCATAATATAAAAATAAAATATATTATATAATTCAAACTTCTATTGCACAGTTGGGGTTCTGTATGTAAAGTTTCCTTGGCTGGAATTCCAAGAAAGAGATGAACGTCACATGATTACTTATTACATTATTTAGGTCTATAATATCTCGCTGCTTCTTGACCTACCAGTCAGAGACAGGCACACTGTGCACACATCAATTAATAGGTTCTATTCTGATACGAATATAGTAGGCATGATATATCCACTCACTAAAAGCAGGCCTAGGAATAAAAAACTTTATCGTAAACACTAAAGCATCATATAAAAATAAGATATAATATATAATTCACACTTCTATTGCACAGTTGGGGGTTCTGTATGTAAAGTTTCCTTGGCTGGAATTCCAAGAAAGAGATGAATGTCACATGATTACTTATTACATTATTTAGATCTGTAATATCTCCCTGCTTCCTGACCTACCGATCCTTGAAAAGATCAGAGACAGGTACACTGTGCACACATCAATTAACAGGCTCTAATCTAATACTAATATAGTAGGCGTGATATATCCACTCACTAAAAGCAGGCCTAGGAAACTTAGTAAGCATGATATGTTGAAAAAAAAAAAAGCTTTGTAATAAACACTAAAGTAAAATATAAAATATAATATATACTTCACACTTCTGTTGCACAGTTAGGGTTCAGTATGTACAGAGTTTCCTTGGTTGGAATACCAAGAAAGAGATAAAAGGAACTTTGCTACTTTTTCATTTTCGAAGTATAAACATTTAATGATTCTCTATGGCAATATTTACAGTAGATCTGTAATATCTTTCTGCTTCTTGACTTACAGATCTTTGAACAGACCAGAGACAGGCACACTGTGCACACATCAATTAATAGGTTCTATTCTAATACTAATATAGTAGGCGTGATATATCCACTCACTAAAAGCAGGCCTAGGAATAAAAAATTACTTTATCATAAACACTAAAGCATCATATAAAAATAAAATATATTATATAATTCACACTTCTGTTGCACAGTTGGGGGTTCTGTATGTAAAGTTTCCTTGGCTGGAATTCCAAGAAAGAGATGAATGTCAAATGATTACTTATTACATTATTTAGATCTGTAATATCTCCCTGCTTCCTGACCAACCGATCCTTGAAAAGATCAGAGACAGGCACACTGTGCACACATCAATTAATAGGTTGTATTCTAATACTAATATAGTAGGCGTGATATATCCACTCACTAAAAGCAGGCCTAGGAAACTTAGTAAGCATGATATGTTGAAAAAAAAAGCTTTGTAATAAACACTAAAGTAAAATATAAAATATAATATATACTTCACACTTCTGTTGCACAGTTGGGGTTCAGTATGTACCAGGGGCGGACTGACAACTCATGGGGCCCCCGGGCAATAGGGGATCATGGGGCCCCTGTGTCCTTGCCCAAACTCAAAAAGGCCTATGAAAAAGGTACCAGGGGCGTCTCATGGGGCCCCCTACTGACCCTGGGCCCTCGGGCAGTGCACGAGTTTCCAAATGTTCAGTCCGCACCTGGTATGTACAGAGTTTCCTTGGCTTGAATACCAAGAAAGAGATAAAAGGAACTTTGCTACTTTTTCACTTTCGAAGTATAAACATTTAATGATTCTCTATGGCAATATTTACAGTAGATCTGTAATATCTTTTTGCTTCTTGACTTACAGATCTTTGAACAGACCAGAGATAGGCACACTGTGCACATCAATTAATAGGTTCTATTCTAATACTAACATAGTAGGCGTGATATATCCACTCACTAAAAGCAGGCCTAGGAAATTTAGTAAGCATGATATGTTGAAAAAAAAAGCTTTGTAATAAACACCAAAGTAAAATATAAAATATAATATATACTTCACACTTCTGTTGCACAGTTGGGGTTCAGTATGTACAGTTTCCTTGGTTGGAATACCAAGAAAGAGATAAAAGGAACTTTGCTACTTTTTCATTTTCGAAGTATAAACATTTAATGATTCTCTATGGCAATATTTACAGTAGATCTGTAATATCTTTCTGCTTCTTGACTTACAGATCTTTGAACAGACCAGAGACAGGCACACTGTGCACACATCAATTAATAGGTTCTATTCTAATACTAATATAGTAGGCGTGATATATCCACTCACTAAAAGCAGGCCTAGGAATAAAAAAATACTTTATCATAAACACTAAAGCATCATATAAAAATAAAATATATTATATAATTCACACTTCTGTTGCACAGTTGGGGGTTCTGTATGCAAAGTTTCCTTGGTTGGAATTCCAAGAAAGAGATGAATGTCAAATGATTACTTATCACTGTTCAACAAATTTTTATTTTTTGCCAGTTTTGGAAACAAAAGGATCCATTTCTTAATGAATTTCACATTCTGAGTTCAAATATAACAATGAAATTTGTCAATTGGCTCTAGTTTTTCTCTAAACGGAAAGTTTTCTACTATAGGCGTAATGACTACATAATGCACAATAATTATATAGATAGATGTCTTTCCACAAATATAAAGCAAGTGATATTGACTACATAACAAAGCCTAAATGGCATAATATATTGCATAGGATTACCAAGAAAAATTATAGCCATAAGCAAAGTTGAATCATTTTAATACTTAGGATTCTCACTAGTTTTGTCTTCAGTTTGTGTCGGTTTTGCTTCTCTTGGCTTTTCTCTTGTATTCGAGGAAAGGGCTATCTCTTACAACTGCACGTGACTACACGCTTCAGGTTCTTCCTCACTTGACTCAACCACGAAGGATTCTGGTGCTTTAGGAATATGTAGCCCCTCTCCATGAGGAACTGGACGTATTGCCGATGGAATATTTGGATAGTGCACAGATAACTTTTTCTTCTTATTTAGCCCTTTTACAATTGGAGGCACCATACAAAAGTAACAATTACTAACATGATCTGTTGGCTCTCTCCAAATCATTGGCACAGCGAAAGGAATAGATGCCTTTTTTCCATTCAACCATTGCTCCAGTGCCGTCCCACAAGAATTGCAGCATATATGTGGTGCCCAGCTCTTGTCCTGGTCTCCTATCTTGCAGCCAAAATACAAGTTGTAGGCTTTCTTAATCATTCCTGTTATCCTCCTTTTTTGTGAGATAAAAGGTATTTCACCGCAGATATAGCAGAAATTATCTGCTTTATTCACACAAGTTCGAGGCATTACTGAGTAGCCTATATAAGCATAAAACGAAATGTAAAGACGCTGTCCAACTACAATCAGCTACAGATACTGCAGCTTTTATGCAGTGAAGTGATGCAATTAAAGGCTAATATTGCATCATCTCAGTATACATGCAATTTTCTATTGGTCACCAGTATCAATTGCGCAATATGCAGCTGAAGTTGCATCATAATTTTGAATGGCTTACGTCATTAGATGGGTGAATATATCATGGAAACTAGAGCCAATCAACATTTTTTAGGGTTATTTTCGTTTTCAGCACCCCAAAATTATGTAAGATTAGCTAATTTTATGCCCAAAACTTTTTACCTGTTGAACAGTGTTACATTATCTAGGTCTATAATATCTCTCTGCTTCCTGACCAACCGATCCTTGAAAAGACCAGAGACAGGCACACTGTGCACACATCAATTAACAGGTTCTATTCTAATACTAATATAGTAGGCGTGATATTTCCACTCACTAAAAGCAGGCCTAGGAAACTTAGTAAGCATGATATGTTGAAAAAAAAGCTTTGTAATAAACACTAAAGTAAAATATAAAAGATAAAATATAATATATACTTCACACTTCTGTTGCACAGTTGGGGTTCGGTATGTACAGAGTTTCCTTGGTTGGAATACCAAGAAAGATATAAAAGGAACTTTGCTACTTTTTCACTTTCGAAGTATAAACATTTAATGATTGTCTATGGCAATATAGACAATAGATCTGTAATATCTTTCTGCTTCTTGGCTTACAGATCTTTGAACAGACCAGAGACAGGCACACTGTGCACACATCAACTAATAGGTTCTATTCTTTCACTATTATATTAGGTGTGATATATTAAATCACCGACAGTAAACTTAAAAAAAAGAAATGTAGACAGCTTTGTGATAAATACTAAAATATGATATAAAGAGTAAAAGAGAGAGCTTTTTCCAGTGGAAACAGGGGAAATACAGTTCTGCCACCTCCAGCACTGAATGTATGCAACGGCAAGGTGTGCTGGAGTATGCTGGAGGGTCCATGATGCTGGGGAATTTATTGTTTTTTGGAGGTATTTATTGTTGAGAAAGGGGTCTGTTGTTTCTGGTGGTGGGGAGGGGGGTGTTACGTTGCTGGGGGTAAATGTTTGCTGGTAGAGACCTACAATTGAGGGAGGGGTTGGAAGCTGGAGGTTCTATTAATGCTGACTGCTAGGAGATCTATTGTTACTGGTGGGGTCTCTTGTTGCTGGGGGTATTTTGTTATGGGGGGGTCAATTGTTGCTGGGGGGTATTATTGGTGGCTGCAGGGGATTTTACTGCTTCTCTTGTTATTATTATTATACAGTATTTATAAAGCGCCGATAGTTCGCTCAGCGCTGTACATTACAAAGGGGGACAGAACATGTGACAGAACAATACCAATACAATGCAAAACATGAGGGGATCGAGGGCCCTGCTCTTTGGAGCTTACAATATAGGAGGGAGGGGATGGTGGCACAGGAGGAGATAGCTGTGGGGGATGGGGTGGTAGGAAGAGTGGGGGAGGTCGGCAAGTTAGCAGGGGGTGGGGTAGGCTTCCCTGAAGAGATGGGTTTTCAGGGTGCGCCTAAAGGGGAGGAGAGTAGGTGATAATCTGATGAGTTGGGGCAGGGAGTTCCAAAGGATGGGTGACACCCTGGAGAAGTCCTGGAGGCGGGCATGGGAGGAGGAGACCAGGGAACTAGAGAGAAGGAGGTCTTGTGAGGAGCGGAGAGTGCGTGTTGGGCGGTACTTGGATATTAGGTCGGTGATGTAGTTCAGGGCAGTATGGTGGACGGCTTTGTACGTCAGTGTTAGGATTTTGAATTTGATCCGTTGCGCAGTCGGAAGCCAGTGGAGGGATTGGCAGAGGTTATCATTAATAAATTCATGGGCAGCACAGTGGCTAAATGGTTAGCACTCCCGCCTGGCAGTACTGGGGTCATTGGTTCAAATCCCAACCATGGCACCTACTGCCTGGAGTTTGCATGTTCTCCCTGTGCCTGTTTCCTCCAGGTACTCCAGGTTCCTCCCACACTCCAAAGACATGCTGGTAGGTGAATTGGCACCTGTCTAAATTGGCCCTAGTATGTGTATGTATGAATGTGAGTTAGGGCCCTTAGATTGTACACCCCTTGAGGGCTAGGGACTGATGTGAATGTACAATATATATGTAAAGCGTTGTGTAAATTGACGGCGATATATAGTACCTGAAAGAAATAAATACATTCCATACGAATTACTTAGCACCACAATAATGATACTTGGTTCTATTCTCTACAAAAGAAGCTGTACTGGGAGATGGGTGGGGTGAAGGAACCAAAGGACTGTGCTCAGGGGTGGGTAGGGGGCAGAGCAAGCAGTAACTCAGAAGGAGGGAGTACCTGCACCTATTCTATGAGAAAATAAAGTCCTGGGAAAATATATTTAATTCACTCTACTATTTTAAATAAACTAAATCACTCACAATAGGCCAAGAAAAAAACAACTTTGTAATAAACATTGATGTATAATATAACAAAAAACATAATATAATATATAATCACACTTCTATTACACAGTTGGGGATAGGTATGTACACAGTTTCCTTGCTTGGAATTCCCAGAAAATGATGTGCAGAGATTATTCTTACTATTGAAATAAATGCTCACATATTGTACTGTTTAGATCTATAACTGCGGGCTGGGGACCAGAAATGGCCCTTTGCTTGCCTTTATCTGGCCCTTGGGGCACTTTTCCTCCCACTGATACCAACAATGGGACATAATACTTGTTTTTGACACAAACGATGGGGCACTATTCCTCCTACTGACATCAGTGATGGGGTACTATTAATCACACTAACACCAATGATGGGGCACTATTCCTCCCACTGACACCAATGATGGGGCACTATTCCTCCCACTGACACCAATGATGGGACACTATTCCTCCCACTGACACCAATGATGGGACACTATTCCTCCCACTGACACCAATGATGGGACACTATTCCTCCCACTGATACCAATGATGGGGCACTATTCCTCCCACTGACACCAATGATGGGGCACTATTCCTCCCACTGATACCAATGATGGGGCACTATTCCTCCCACTGACACCAATGATGGGGCACTATTCCTCCTACTGACATCAATGATGGGGTACTATTAATCACACTAACACCAATGATGGGGCACTATTCCTCCCACTGACACCAATGATGGGGCACTATTCCTCCCACTGACACCAATGATGGGACACTATTCCTCCCACTGACACCAATGATGGGACACTATTCCTCCCACTGATACCAATGATGGGGCACTATTCCTCCCACTGACACCAATGATGGGGCACTATTCCTCCCACTGACACCAATGATGGGGCACTATTCCTCCCACTGACACCAATGATGGGGCACTATTCCTCTCACTGATACCAATGATGGGGCACTATTTCTTCCAGTAATACAATGATGGGGCACTATTCCTCCCACTGATACCAATGATGGGGCACTATTCCCCCCACTGACACCAATGATGGGGAACTTATTCCTCCCACTGGCACCTATGATGGGGCACTATTCCTCCCACTGGCACCTATGATGGGGAACTTATTCCTCCCACTACCACCAATGATGGAGTAGTATTCCTCCCCCCCACTGACACCAATGATGGGGCACTATTCCTTCCACTGACACCAATGTTGGGACACTATTTCTTCCACTGACACCAATGATGGGGCACTATTCCTTCCACTGACACCAACGATGGGGCACTATTTCTTCCACTGACACCAATGATGGGGCACTATTTCTTCCACTGACACCAATGATGGGGCACTATTCCTTCCACTGACACCAATGATGGGGCACTATCCTTCCACTGATACCAATGACGGGAAACTATTTCTTCCACTGACACCAATGATGGGGCACTATTCCTCCCACTGACACCAATGATGGGGCACTATTCCTTCCACTGACACCAACGATGGGGCACTATTCCTCCCACTGACACCAATGATGGGACACTATTTCTTCCACTGACACCAATGATGGGGCACTATTTCTTCCACTGACACCAATGATGGGGCACTATTCCTTCCACTGACACCAATGATGGGACACTATTCCTTCCACTGACACCAATGATGGGAAACTATTTCTTCCACTGACACCAAAGATGGGGCACTATTCCTTCCACTGACACCAACGATGGGGTACTATACCTCCCATTGAATCCAGAACAATTTCTACTCTCAATGGCCACAGTCCAGCACCTATGAAATCTGAATAACAGTAAACTGGCCTTTTGCTTAGAAAGTCTGGAGACCCCTGATCTATAATATGTTTCTGCTTCTTGACCCACCAATGCTTGAAAAAGACCCGAGATATGCACACATCAATTAACAGGTTCTATTTTAATACTAAATGATTAAGCACAATATATTGAATCATTGATAATAGACACCCCCCCCCTCTAAAAAAAAAAGCAAACAATAAAAAGAAAGAAAAACATCTAAAAAATAATTCAAAAACATAATATATTATTTAGGTTCCTGTTACGCAGTTGATGTTCGGTATGTATGCTGGGTAGGTACAACATAGTTTGGAGTCCCAGATTGCCATAAATTATGCATTTCAGAACTTGTAATACAGTACAAAAGAGCCGGCGGGAAGGTTCGCCTGACCGGGACACTTACAACAGAGTAGAGTCTGCATTGTGTAGGTTCGATCTGATGACGGCACCTGTCAAGGGGAGCGCAGGGCGGCTTGGTCGGTCCAACCCAAAAAGTGATCTTTCTGATGATGCCAACATAAGTTCTACTCTTTCCCTACTCCTCCGAACCCTCTCCCTACTGCTAGCGCTGACCCTGACAGACAGGTACCCTATCCTTACACGAGCCACTCGTAAAATGCACACCAAAACCCAGGAGCAGAGACTTAAAAAGACTCCGCATTACCCAAGATGGATCCAGCGCTTCCAACCGGATCACTACTCCAGTAAACCATAGAGAAGCCCAAAATGCAAAATGCATGCCAAATACCCCTGGTACCTTTCATAGGCTTTTTTGGGTGTGGTTTGAGTGTGGGCGAGGACACAGGGGCCCTGTGATCCCCTATTGCCCAGGGGCCCCATGAGTTGTCAGCCCGCCCCTGTGTCCAGATATATTCCATATGTGACTTGAAGTGCTCAATTTCTTCTTTAACCCCTTCACGCTGGCACCTCCTGGCCCTTTAAGGGGTTTCTGATGCCGGGAGGCAGAGCAGGATTTAGGGTCATGTGACTGGCTGTCATAGTAGTCACATGATCGGAAAGGTCCCAATCGGAAGGAGAGATCGGGACTTTTCCGTGGGATACCGTCACATGTGCTAGGAGCTCTCAGCACATGTTTGTTTACAAATGGTACACAAATAAATAAAGAAGTTAAAGAAAACCACCACCATATATGCCGCCACCTGATTAGAACCACGAGCACCACATAACATCTCTTCCAAATTATAGGAAGGTTGGATACCTCTTGAAGAAGTCATTACTCCGAAACGCGTCGAACACTGTTTTCATCGCGCACATGCCTGGCTGGCTGTGGAGATCCTTTGGCATTTTTTGATAGCGAATGGTGAGAATCCATCACTGGCTCCTCCCACATATCAGTTTCTATTTGGAGGCAACCCAGCAGATATATCATAGATCAGCCCCGATCATCTTCTTTTTACCTCCCGGGGGTGCTGGCTCCTCTCCTCTGCCAAGTGCCCCCCAATAGCAAGCCTCTTCCCGAGCCACGCTCCTGCGAAAGGACATTTTCCCTTACACTTTGTGTGTAAGGGTTATTATTTATTTCAGGTACTTATATAGCGCCGTCAATTTACGCAGCACTTTACACATATATTGTACATTCACATCAGTCCCCGCCCCCGAGGAGTGTACAATCTAAGGTCCCTAACTCACATTCATATATACTAGGGCCAATTTAGACAGGATCCACATAACATACCAGCATGTCTTTGGAGTGTGGGAGGAAACCGGAGTACCCAAACTGGAAACCCACACAGGCACAGGGAGAACATGCAAACTCCAGACAGGTGGTGTCGTGATTGGGATTCAAACCAACGACCCTAGCGTTATGTTTTTGGATGTAGGTTGAAAGGTTAGGTTTTGCTGAATGAAGGATGAGATCTTTATTTTAGGATATTAGCTGCTGGTCTCAGTCATCTGCAGGCAGTGGCGTCCCGAGGCAGGTGCAGTGGGTACGGCCCACACCGGGTGACACCGACCGCACGGAGTGACACCAGACCCACTCCAAAAAAAAGGTAAGTTATAAAGCAAGCCGACGATCCCCGCAGGATCCATCCTGCGGGGATCGTCAGCTTTCTTTACAACTTACCTTTTCGTGGAGCGGGTCTGGTGTCACTCCGTATAGGTTGCATGCCAACGATCCCCGCAGGATGAATGGGATCTGCGGACTGGGGAGGATAATGGATCGGAGTCCGATCCCTTATGCTCCCCAATCTGCAGATCCGATCCATCCTGCGGGAATCGTCAGCTTTCTTTACAACTTACCTTTTCATGGAGCCGGTCCGGTGTCACTCCGTATAGGTTGCATGCCGATGTAAAGAAAGCTGACGATCGGATCTGTGGATTGGGGAGCATATTGGATTGGACTCTGATCCATTATGCTCAATCCGCAGATCCGATCCATCCTGCGGGGATCGTCGGCATGCAACCTGTACGGGGTGACACCGGACCCTCTCCACGAAAAGGTAAGTTGTAAAGAAAGCCGACGATCCCTGCAGGATGGATCGGATCTGCGGATTGGGGAGCATAATGGATCGGAGTCCAATCCATTATGCTCAATCTGCAGATCTGATCCATTCTGCGGGGATCGTCGGAGGGGGTGTCACCAAGTGTTACCGCACCGGGTGACACCAACCCTAGGGACGCCCCTGTCCAGGGGCGGACTGACCATTTGGAAACTCGGGCACTTCCCGAGGGCCCGGGGTCAGTAGGGTGCCCCATGAGATGCTCCTGGTACCTTTTTCATAGGCTTTTTCGAGTTTGAGCAAGGACACAGGGGCCCCATGATCCCTTATTGCCCGGGGGCCCCATGAATTTTCAGTCCGCCCCTGCCCCTTTCTGTAGGGTTACATTCTAGTAGGAAGTGAAGCTTTGTGATTTCAGATTTTTGGTTTGAAAAAAAAAAAGATTCTATCTACATGGAATGGGAAAGACGGGGTTAATGTATCTGTTATCTTGTGATTCCAATCTCGTATCAAGCAGAGTGTTTGTTCATCGGCACAAATAAGTTTGATAAAAAAATATTCTATCTGACAGTTCCCAAAGCTGAAATAATAGAAGTTAATTTATTTCTCATTAGTGAAAATAACTTTTTTTTTTTTCATTTTTCTAGTCGCTGACTCTCTACATATCAGAGTTTACAGCTGGTTCTGGAGGAGTTGGAGGAGGGCGCCGAGACCAGACTCGAACTACGGGGGTTTATTTACCAAACTTAATGACTTGATTTCTGTACTTAATTTTACAGCTGAAAAATTAGAGCTCAATATTGCCGGGGCAATTATGCTCTATATTCATGCAGAAAATGTATGTTGTCATGGAAAGCAAAATGCTACAGAATGTGTTGACTTTACAATGAGTATAGAAGAGAATCACCCCCCCCCCCCTTTAAAATTTTGTTGCTTTGCAGCCTGATATGAAGACAGACACAGTTTGTGTTTTATCTGTATTTACTCAGGGCAACTTATAACATCCAAGTGAAAGACATAACACCAACATGTCAAAATTAAAAAAAAAAATGAAAAAGGACCCCCCATAAAAATGACTCAATCAGGAGTAGCTAATCACCTTCTCAGTGGCACACAAAGCTATTTGACTTTCACCTGTGATAAGCGGAGGTTATTTTGATTAGCTAAGCATGAAGAGCTTTCCTGGAGCATTTCAGTCCCCGGTAGTCCAACTGAAGCAAACAATCAACTATGGGTCACAAGGCGCTGTCAAAAGATATCCAGGATAAAGTTGTGGACAGGCACAAGTCAGGAGATGGATACAAAATATTTCATAGGCTTTATCAATACCTAAAAGTAGAGTGAAGTCTATTATTAGGAAGTGGAAGGTATTTGGTACAACACAGACTGTTGTGTTACACTATTTGATTTATTATTATTTCTCTGTGAACATCACTTGTTTATTATTGCTCTGTGCCTTTAAGCTGTCTCCTTTTGTTTAAGCGGAGCTCTTTCTCTCACCATAGTTGTGTATATCCCTCCCCCCTGCCTCTCGCTGTAATCATTCCACTGTATCATGTCTACCTGAATGCATCTTCAATGAGGTTTACAACGTTAACGTTTTTCTACCTATGATTACTCTCCATTAAACGGAACATTCAAATGGGTTTCCTCATCTGACTTCCTCAACGTGTGAGTTTATTAATTGAGTTAAACTATCTGACCCAATACAAGGGATAAATTCAACACCATGTGGTATAGCTGTATACATCGCTGGAGATAAAGTTTATGGCCTCGTAGTTGAGTCAGAATACAGACCCTCCCTGGATCAGGACATCACTCCAAACTGGATGAAAGAACCAGGAGGAAACTGGTCAGAGAGGCTATTTGGTACAACACAGACTGTTGTGTTACACTATTTGATTTATTATTATTTCTCTGTGAACATCACTTATTTATTATTGCTCTGTGCCTTTATCTGTCTCCTTCTGTTTAAGCGGAGCTCTTTCTCTCACCATAGTTGTGTATATCCCTCCCCCCTGCCTCTCTCATAATCATTCCACTGTATCCTGTCTACCTGAATGCATCTTCAATGAGGTTTACAACATTAACGCTTTTCTACCTATGATTACTCTCCATTAAACGGAACATTCAAATGGGTTTCCTCATCTGACTTCCTCAACATGTGAGTTTATTTATTGAATTAAACTATCTGACCCGATACAAGGGATAAACTCAACACCACGTGGTATAGCTGTATACATCGCTGGAGATAACGTTTATGGCCTTGTAGTTGAGTCAGAATACAGACCCTCCCTGGATCAGGACATCACTCCAAACTGGATGAAAGAACCAGGAGGAAACTGGTCAGAGAGGCTGCCAAGAGGCCTACAACAACTCTGAAGCAGCTGCAGGAATTGATGACAAAAAGTTGTCATTGTGTGCATGTGACAACAATATCACAAATCCTCCACAAATGTGGCTTGTGTGGGAGGAGAGTAAGAAAAAATCTGCTCCTCAAGAAACGCCACATGCTGTCACCACTGAGCTTTGCCAAAATGCACCATGAAGGTTCTGAGGCCACATGGAAAAAGGTGCTTTGGTCAGATGAGACTGAAATGGAATGATTTGGCATCAACACTAAACGATATGTCTGGCGGAAATCCAACCCAGCTCACCATCCAAAATCCACCATTCCTACAGTAAAGCATGGAGGGGGGAATATCCTGCTATGGGGGGTTTCTCTGCAGCAGAGACTGGAGCACTTGTCAGGATAGAAGGAAAAATGGATGGGGCAAAATACCGTCACATTCTGGAGGAACATCTACTGCCCTCTGCCAGAAAGATGTCAATGGGAAGAAGTTTCACCTTCCAACATGACAATGAGCCAAAGCACAGAGCAACAATGACCCCCCCAGTGGTTGGAGGAGAAGAAGGGGAATGTCCTTGCATGACCTAGTCAGAGCCCAGACTTCAACCCCATTGAAAATCTGTGGAATGACTGAATGACTGGAAGACTGCAGTCCACAAATGTCACCATCAAATGTAACTGAACCTGAGCCGTTCTGCAAAGAAGAGCGGGCAAATATTGCAAAGATCTAGATGTGCAAAGTTAGTAGAGACATCCCAACAGACTAAAGGCTGGAATTAAAGCAAAAGGGGGGTCAACAAAATACTGACACAAGAGGGGGATACTTTTTCCAACTCAGTGATTTGGTTTTTATTTTATTTTATTTTTTTCTGACATGTTGGTGTCTTATCTTTCACTTGGATGTTATAAGCTGCACAAAGTAATCACAGCTGAATAAAATCAAAACTGTGTCTGTCTTCATTTCAGGCTGCAAAATGTGATTATTTTAAAGGGGTCATTCTTTTCTATACCCACTACTGTATATACTGTTATTAAAATAAATAAATAAATGTAAATGAATATATATTTGAAAAACATACGCACAAAAAAATAAATCTCAATGTACAATTATTTTACATAATATTAGAGGAGAGCACATTGGACCTAGATTAAGTGAATCTACAAATGTGCTGTTAATTCCATTGAAAGATAGGTAGATAGATAGATAGATAGATAGATAGATAGATAGATAGATAGATAGAATAAAGATAGATAGATAGATAGATAGATAGATAGATAGATAGATAGATAGATAATAGATAGATAGATAGATAATAGATAGATAAATAGATAGATAGATAGATAGATAGATAATAGATAGATGGATAGATAGATAGATAGATAGATAGATAGATAGATAGATAGATAATAGATAGATAGATAGATAGATAGATAGATAGATAGATAGATGATAGATAGATAGATAGATAGATAGATAGATAGATAGATAGATAATAGATAGATAGATAGATAGATAGATAGATAGATAATAGATAGATAGATAGATAGATAGATAGATAGATAGATAGATGATAGATAGATAGATAGATAGATAGATAGATAGATAGATAATAGATGGATAGATAGATAGATAGATAGATAGATAGATAGATAGATAGATAGATAATAGATAGATGGATAGATAGATAGATAGATAGATAGATAGATAATAGATAGATAGATAGATAGAATGATAATAGAGAGATAGATAGATAGATAGATAGATAGATAGATAGATAGATAGATAAAATATAGAATGATGATAGATAGATAGATAGATAGATAGATAGATAGATAGATAGATAGATAGATAATAGATAGATAGATAGAATGATAGATAGATAGATAGATAGATAGATAGATAGATAGATAGATAGAATATAGAATGATGATAGATAGATAGATAGATAGATAGATAGATAGATAGATAATAGATAGATAGATAGATAGATAGATAGATAGATAGATAGATAGATAGATAGATAGATTATAGATAGATAGATAGATTATAGATAGATAATAGATAGATAGATAGATAGATAGATAGATAGATAGATAGATAGATAGATTATAGATAGATAGATAGATAGATAGATAGATAATAGATAGATAGATAGAATGATAATAGATAGATAGATAGATAGATAGATAGATAGATAGATAGATAGAATGATAATAGATAGATAGATAGATAGATAGATAGATAGATAGATAGATAATAGATAGATAGATAGAATGATAATAGATAGATAATAGATAGATAGATAGATAGATAGATAGATAGATAGATAGATAGATAATAGATAGATAGATATAGAGAGATAGATAGATAGATAGATAGATAGATAGATAGATAGATAGATAAATAGATAGATAGATAGAATGATAACAGATAGATAGATAGATAGATAGATAGATAGATAGATAGATAGATAATAGATAGATAAATAGATAGATAGATAGATAGATAGATAGATAGATAGATAGATATAGAGAGATAGATAGATAGATAGATAGATAGATAGATAGATAGATAGATAGATATAGAGAGATAGATAGATAGATAGATAGATAGATAGATAGATAGATAGATAGATATTGTAGATAACTATCAGTGGTCTTCTATTTTGCTTGGTGTTTGGTTTAAAAATGTTGGCTGTGACCCCACTAAGGAGATTTCCCTTCAGAATTGAGCTGGTTATGCTGCAAGCAGAGGATGGAAAAATAAGAGTGGAGATTCAAGAAGCAGACACACCCACGGACATGTGAGAAGGTATGGGAACTCTGGCTGCAGTGGACTGCACTTGCCCACCAGGGGATTTACCCCCCTTCCTGACCAGGCCATTTTTTGCAATAAGGCGCTGCATTAATTTAACTGACAATTGCACGGTCATGCAACTTCCCAAATTAAATTTACGTCCTTTTTTCCCCCCACAAGTAGAGCTTTCTTTCGGTGGTATTTGGTCACCTGTGTGTTTTTAATTTTTTGCACTATAAAGAAAAAAATTCTGACAAATTTGAGAAAAAAAAACAATATTTTTGACTTTTTGCTATTAAACATGTCCAACCAAAAAAATTTAAAAAATCAAATTTCATCATAAATTTAGGCCAAAATGTATTCTGCTCCATGTCTTTGCTTTGAAAATCCCAATACGTGTAAATTAATTGGTTTACGTGAAAGTTTACAAATGGCGGTATATATACTTGAATTTTTGTTTTGTTTTGTTTTTTTTTGTTGCTAGCAATGGTGGCGATCAACGACTTATAGCGGGACTGCGGGAAGCATTCTGACACTGTGGGGGGGGGGGGACTGACCAGTGACACCAAAACAGTAAAAGTATAGACCAGATATAGTGAATGCAGGGTCCAGGGAGACCGGATATAGTGAATGCAGGGTCCGGGGAGACCGGATATAGTGAATGCAGGGTCCGGGGAGACAAGATATAGTGAATGCAGGGTCCGGGGAGACCGGATATAGTGAATGCAGGGTCTGGGGAAACCAGATATAGTGAATGCAGGGTCCGGGGAGAGCGGATATAGTGAATGCAGGGTCCAGGGAGAGCGGATATAGTGAATGCAGGGTCTGGGGAGACCGGATATAGTGAATGCAGGGTCCGGGGAGATCAGATATAGTGAATGCAGGGTCCGGGGAGAGCGGATATAGTGAATGCAGGGTCTGGGGAGACCAGATATAGTGAATGCAGGGTCCAGGAGGACCAGATATAGTGAATGCAGGGACCGGGGAGACCGGATATAGTGAATGCAGGGTCTGGGGAGAGCGGATATAGTAAATGCAGGGTCCGGGGAGAGTGGATATAGTGAATGCGGGGTCCGGGGAGAGTGGATATAGTGAATGCGGGGTCCGGGGAGAGTGGATATAGTGAATGCAGGGTCCAGGGAGAGTGGATATAGTGAATGCAGGGTCCGGGGAGAGCGGATATAGTGAATGCAGGGTCCGGGGGGACCGGATACAGTGAATGCAGGGTCTGAGGAGACCAGATATAGTGAATGCAGGGTCCGGGGAGAGCGGATATAGTGAATGCAGGGTCCGGGGGGACCGGATATAGTGAATGCAGGGTCCGGGGAGAGTGGATATAGTGAATGCAGGGTCCGAGGAGAGCAGATATAGTGAATGCAGGGTCCAGGGAGAGCGGATATAGTGAATGCAGGGTCCGGGGAGACCAGATATAGTGAATGCAGGGCCAGGGAGAGCAGATATAGTGAATGCAGGGTCCGGGGAGACTAGATATAGGGAATGCAGGGTCCGGGGAGAGCAGATATAGTGAATGCAGGGTCCAGGGAGAGCAGATATAGTGAATGCAGGGTCTGGGGAGAGCAGATATAGTGAATGCAGGGTCCGGGGAGACCGGATATAGTGAATGCAGGGTCCGGGGAGAGCGGATATAGTGAATGCAGGGTCTGGGGAGAGCGGATATAGTGAATGCAGGGACCGGGGAGAGCGGATATAGTGAATGCAGGGTCCGGGGAGACCGGATATAGTGAATGCAGGGTCCGGGGAGACCAGATATAGTGAATGCAGGGTCTGGGGAGAGCGGATATAGTGAATGCAGGGACCGGGGAGACCGGATATAGTGAATGCAGGGTCCGGGGAGAGCGGATATAGTGAATGCAGGGTCCGGGGAGAGCGGATATAGTGAATGCGGGGTCCGGGGAGAGTGGATATAGTGAATGCGGGGTCCGGGGAGACCGGATATAGTGAATGCAGGGTCCAGGGAGACCGGATATAGTGAATGCAGGGTCCGGGGAGAGCGGATATAGTGAATGCAGGGTCCGGGGAGACCGGATATAGTGAATGCAGGGTCCGGGGAGAGCGGATATAGTGAATGCAGGGTCCGGGGAGAGCGGATATAGTGAATGCAGGGTCCGGGGAGAGCAGATATAGTGAATGCAGGGTCCGGGGAGACCGGATATAGTGAATGCAGGGTCCGGGGAGAGCAGATATAGTGAATGCAGGGTCCGGGGAGAGCGGATATAGTGAATGCAGGGTCCGGGGAGAGCGGATATAGTGAATGCAGGGTCCGGGGAGAGCGGATATAGTGAATGCAGGGTCCGGGGGGACCGGATACAGTGAATGCAGGGTCTGAGGAGACCAGATATAGTGAATGCGGGGTCCAGGGTTTAGTAGCAATTTAACTATTATTGTTTCAAAAGTCTGTTTCCTTTCCAGTAAGCAGTTGCCCTTTAAGATCTACTTTTGCACTGTCAACCCAAATAACTAGAATGTAACTAACAAAAGTTGAGTTGTTACTCTTCTCTTTCTGCACTATGATTCTGTTTAATAAATGTTCACACCTCTGGAATCCTCCTCACCTCATTTAGGTACCACTTACGCCTTTCTCCGATAGAGCAAATTAAACGCTTTGATGGTATCGCCGATGCTTTCTCTCGCTTTACAGATCAGTTTGAAAAAAAATCACATCCAGAGAACTTAGACAACAGAGATGAACAACAAAGAAGAGATTATTCATGTTTACCAAAATGCATGTTCCTAAATGCTTAATAGCTGCAAAACATGACGCAACCCAACCCCCCTCCCCTCCCCCACACCAAGCAAACACATGTCTGATTACAATTTGATGGAATGCAGGTATACTGGATCCAGACTGGCATCTCCAAGAAAAATCTCATCCAAATGTGAATTGTATCAGAGTTAGTAATGCTGTCCAGCGTGCTAAAGTTAGTTCAGAAATTGGGCAAACAGCAGCGAACATATCCTTAGGGACCGTTCACACCACAAAAACGCACTCCGGATGCATTCTGGATGCATTCCGGATCAGGGGCGGACTGACAACTCATGGGGCCCCTGGGCAATAGGGGATCATGGGGCCCCTGTGCCCTAGCCCAAACTCAAAAAAGCCTATGAAAAAGGTACCAGTAGCATCTCAAGGGGCCCCCTACTGACCCCGGGCCCTCGGGCAGTGCCCGAGTTTCCATATGGTCAGTCCGCCCCTGTTCTGGATACGTTTTTGTTGACAGTTCACACCACACTCCGTTCCGGTGCAGTTTTGATGCAATTTGCTATGTTCCAGTACGGTTCGGTGCAGAAAAAATGCAGCATGCTCTACTTTTTTTTCTGCACCGAAAACTGACTGGAACTGACTGCACTGGTGTGAACCATGGCCAGTGGAATACACGGAAAACACAGTGCATGCATTTTTGATGCAGAAAAAAAAGGACTATTGTGAACTAGCCCTTAATGTGCAAATGCAGATGGTAAATGTATATTAGATATGCAACTAACTTTTCAGAGACCAAACAGCAGTGAATGATTGATTTGAGTTGTTTGACACCATTAAAAGATTAGTTGCATGTCCCCAAGGGTCACTTTACCTTGCCCATATGACAATTTTTCTGTGGGAAGTCAACAGGGTTCAAATGTGGTTGTCAGGGTCTGGATCTGAACCTGCGATCTCTGTGGTGTACGACTGTGGTTCATCTCACTGTGTCATCTGAGAAGCTGGGCAGCTCCCTCTCTGGTTCCTTAGGACAATCTTGCCTTGTCTGTTGTTTCTGGTGAACCTTGAACTCTTTCTCCTCCCATGAACTTCCTGATTTAAGCAATTTCTCTGCACTTCCTGTTTGCCAGAATATTGTGCTCTCTCCAACCAATATCTTGCCCCTTTGCATACCTGCAGCTGTCCTTATCTCCACTACCATTCATTATCGAACTTTTGCATGTTCCTCGACCACCCTTCCTTTTGATTCCAGCCTGCAACCATTTGTTACCAACTGTCAGGGCATGTCAGGGCAGGAGCTGAGGAACGGACAGGCAGGCCTAACAATATAACGCACTGGCTGACGACAACCACCACCCACAGACCAAAGTCCCTCAGGGCGCGGAGTCTAAGTCCCAGGCTGCCCTTCACCAGGGCCCCTGATGGTGGGGATGGACTTGACGCAGCCAGGAACCAGGTCGCGGCCCCCGAGACACCTCAGCTGCGGTAATGGCCGCCGCCAATGGCGTGTAGCTGGTGGAAGAGACAAAAGAGTAGTCAGACAAGCCGGGGTCAACAACAACAGGACAAAACAGTACAGTACAGCAGACGAGAATCACAGGTCACGAGCCGGGTTCAGCAACAGAGGGTCAGATCAAAGGAGAATACAAAGAATAGTCAAGTCACAAGCCGAATCAGATACCAGGAGAGTCACGAGAGTCAGAACAGAGTAATAGCAACACAAAGACACAAGACACAAGTGCAAAGAGCATGTGCGGGCCACAGGCTTATATGTCATCAGCCACACCCCTCTGGGGGATGGACCACAGAAACCTGAAGGCATAAAAGGATTCCCATCATGCACAGCAGAATCCAAGATGGACGCCAGCACATGGAGTAACATAACCTCAGGGAAAAGGTAGGACCTTGACAGGGCAGGAGCGGTGGAATGGACAGGCAGGCCTAATGGTAGGGTCCCGCACCGACTGATGACAGCCACCATCCGCAGGCTGCCTTTCACCAGGGCCCCTGATGGTGGGGATGGAATTGACGCAGCCAGAGACCAGGTCGCGGCCCCCGAGTAACCCCAGCTGCGGCAATGGCCGCCGCCAATGGCGTAAACTGGTGGGAACCAAATGGGAAACGATAGCGTGGTCGGACAGGCCGGGTCGATAACAGCGGGACAGACGGTACAAGACGGTAGGCAAGAATACTCAAGTCACGGGCCGGGTTCAGCAACGGAAGGTCAGGTAATGGGATAAGGCAGAGAATAGTCTTGTCAAAGCCGAGTCGGTTTCCAGGAAAGCAACAAGAGTAGAACAAGAGCTTGCTGCAACATAATCATACAGGACACGAATGCAAAGAGCAACTGCAGACAGCAGGCTTAAATGTGATCAACCACACCCTTCTGGAGGATGAGCCGCAGAGACCTGAAAGCATAAAGGCTCCCACCATTCTTTGAAGAAACCTAAGATGGATGCCAGCACATGGAGCAGCATAAGCTCTGAGGAAAGGTAGGACCTTGACACCAACCCTTGGCTTTTTCCTTGACTACGCTTCTGCTTGATCCCTACCTGGGACACCTGTTTACCAACCCTTGGCTTGTTTCTTGACTACGCTTCTGCTTGATCCCTACCTGGGACCACTGTTTACCAACCCTTGGCTTGTTCCTTGACTACGCTTCTGCTTGATCCCTACCTGGGACCACTGTTTACCAACCCTTGGCTTGTTCCTTGACTACGCTTCTGCTTGATCCCTACCTGAGACCACTGTTTACCAACCCTTGGCTTGTTCCTTGACTACGCTTCTGCTTGATCCCTACCTGGGACCACTGTTTACCAACCCTTGGCTTGTTCCTTGACTACGCTTCTGCTTGATCCCTACCTGGGACCACTGTTTACCAACCCTTGGCTTGTTCCTTGACTACGCTTCTCCTTGATCCCTACCTGGGACCACTGTTTACCAACCCTTGGCTTGTTCCTTGACTACGCTTCTGCTTGATCCCTACCTGGGACCACTGTTTACCAACCCTTGGCTTGTTCCTTGACTACGCTTCTGCTTGATCCCTACCTGGGACCACTGTTTACCAACCCTTGGCTTGTTTCTTGACTATGCTTCTGCATGATACCTATGTGGGACCACTTGTTACTGACCTCTGACTTGTTTACTCACTATGCTTCTACTTGATCACTATCTGCTATATCTGCTACTGGATCCCGGCTTTCTCACCTTTTGGTGGGACAATCTTGAGGACCATGACCTGGTACTAACATGCAGCAAAACCCATCTCCACCATCAGGAGCTCTGGGGAATACCCATTAGTGCTTAGACCCTGCGCCTCAGGTGAGCCTGCATCATCTGCCAGGTTGACTTGCCTGTGTACCTATCCTACTGGTCAGTGGCAGCCTCTCTACTGCTATAGCTACTGGTATACCTGGGACTACTGTTTACCAACCCTTGGCTTGTTCCTTGACTACGCTTCTGCTTGATCCCTACCTGGGACCACTGTTTACCAACCATTGGCTTGTTCGTTGACTACGCTTCTGCTTGATCCCTACCTGAGACCGCTGTTTACCATCCTTTGGCTTCTTCCTTGACTACGCTTCTGCTTGATCGCTACCCGGGACCACTGTTTACCAACTCTTGGCTTGTTCCTTGACAATGCTTCTGCTTGATCCCTACCTGGGACCACTGTTTACCAACCCTTGGCTTGTTCCTTGACTATGCTTCTGCTTGATCCCTACCTGGGACCACTGTTTACCAACCCTTGGCTTGTTCCTTGACTATGCTTCTGCTTGATCCCTACCTGGGACCACTGTTTGACAACCCTTGGCTTGTTTCTGGAGTATGCTTCTGCTTGATACCTACGTGGGACCACTTGTTACCGACCTCTGACTTGTTTACTCACTATGCTTCTACTTGATCACTATCTGCTATATCTGCTACTGGACCCCGGCTTTCTCACCTTTTGGTCAGACAATCGTGAGGATCATGACCTGGTACTAACATGCAGCAAAACCCATCTCCACCATCAGGAGCTCTGGTGAATACCCATTAGTGCTTAGACCCAGCACCTCAGGTGAGCCCGCATCATCCGCCAAGTTCACTTGCTTGTGTACTTATCCTATTGGTCAGTGGTAGCCTCTCTACTGCTATAGCTGCTGATATACCTGGGACCACTGTTTACCAACTCTTGGCTTGTTTCTTGACTACGCTTCTGCATGATACCTACGTGGGACCACTTGTTACCGACCTCTGACTTGTTTAGTCACTATGCTTCTACTTGATCACTATCTGCTATATCTGCTACTGGACCCTGACTTTCTCACCTTTTGCTCAGACAATCTTGAGGACCATGACCTGGTACTAACATGCAGCAAAACCCATCTCCCTCATCAGGAGCTCTGTTGAATATCCATTAGTGCTTAGACCCCACGCCTCGGGTGAGCCTGTATCATCTGCCAGGTTGACTTGCCTGTGTACTTATCCTACTGGTCAGTGGTAGCCTCTCTACTGCTATAGCTACTGGCCTCCAAGCACTCTGTGATTCAGCACTGATCCCCTACAACCCTGTAGAGCAAGGTGTCAAATGCCTGCCCCCCAAGGGGGCATCACCACTGTGCCTACAATCACAGAACAATGATGCATAGAATGTTGATGACATCTTCAAGTAATTGACACTCTCTACACTGCATTGAGGACCACCGAGCACCAGAGGAGAGGCGCAAAGAATACTTTGTACATGTTTTGTGACTGGCCTTAAGACTTCTGGGAAAGAAGTGTTAAAGAAGAACTCTCATGATCATAAGAAAATTCAATACTAGTCTATAAAGTTGTGTTTAAATACCCAATGAACTGCAGAGGAACAGCAAACATCTTTTTAAGATAAATCCCTTCTTTGTTCATTGCCTTCCTGCCTATCTCCTCCTCCCCTGAAGGAAGCCCAACTTCCAAGCGATACTATTGATGAGCTCAGCCAGAGGTCAGCTGCCACTGTCCAGTTTAGTGAGTGTGCCTGGCTGTTATGTTACCGTACCAACCGTTCTGTGTCTGCTACCTCTCTTCAAATCCCTCCACTGGCCTTCATTCAGTGTCCTCCACCCCTCTCTGCCAATCCCTCCACTGACCTCCACTCAGTGTCCTCCACCCCTCTCTGCCAATCCCTCCACTGACCTCCACTTAGTGTCCTCCACCCCTCTCTGCCAATCCCTCCACTGACCTCCATTCAGTGTCCTCCACCCCTCTCTGCCAATCCCTCCACTGGCCTCCACTCAGTGTCCTCCACCTTTCTCTGCCAATCCCTCCACTGACCTCCACTCGCCCGATGAATAAAATTCAAAATACTAACAACAACTTACAAAGCCATCCACAACTCTGCCCCCAGCTACATCACCAACCTGGTCTCAAAATATCAACCAAACCGCTCTCTTTGATTTTCTCAAGATCTTCTGCTCTCTAGTTCCCGTCACACCTCTTCCCATGCTTACCTCCAGGACTTCTTCCGAGCTTCTCCCATCCTATGGAACTCCCTACCACAATCGGTCTGGCTGTCTCCTAATCTATCCACCTTTAGACAATCCTTGAAAACCTTTCTCTTTAAAGGAGCCTATCCTTCTACCTAGTAAACCACCATTTATTTCCTCCATCAGCTCATCTCCCCACAGCTATTACCTTGTGTATCACTCAACCCTTCTTCCTAGATTGTAAGCTCCCAGGAGCCGGACCCTCTGTTTCCTCTTGTACCAAATTGTATTGAAACTGTTATGTCTGCCTTCATTTTGTAAAGCGCTGCGCAAACTTTTCATTGTTTCATGGAAACTGACTGCTGGAAAACGTAGGTTAAAAAACGTCTGTTTAGCCGTGTTTGCATACTGCGTTTATGTGCATTTATGCGCGTTTGCGTTTACACAAATTTTTTAAAGATAAGCACAGGAGAACCTCCCAAATGCCCAGAATGCACTGAAAAGTGGTAAATTATTAACTATTTCAGACTGCTTCAGAGAAATACAGAGAGTAGAAGCAGAGATAGCAGTATGTGTTGAGATTAGCTTAGGTGTGAGTTGCTAATTAACATTTCTTTTGTTTCCAAGGGTGGGAAAGGTGTCTGGTGGAGGGAGTCATTAAGGCCACCTGGCAGGGGGTCTTCATGAGGAATTTGAGGTGTGAATGGTCATTAATATATCTTTAGTTTCCAAGGGTGGGAGAGATCTGAGGTGTGAATTGGTCATTACAATGTGTGACAAGCTTGGTAGGAACATCCTGTGTTCAGTGTTTTGTCCATTTGAGTACCTTGGAAATACTTTGCATGCATTTTTCATGATGAAAAAAGGCTCTGGACAACATTGGGAACTGGAAGAGTTAAAAAAAAATTTGCAAACGCTTATAATCGCAATTTGCTGCGTTTACAAGTGTTTTGTGCTTGCAATGCTGATAAAATCGACTGCTGAATGCAAGTTTTCTGCGTTCAAAAAAAGACTGTAAACTCAAATGCCCGATGATGTACTCAAATGATGATGTGTACATGGATACATAGGAAAACATTAGGGAGAGTTCAGGGGATGCTGAAAAGCTGCTGAACAGCTGCTGAACGTGAGTTTATCAGCTGCAGTGTACATGAGCCCTAAAAGAGATGCATGAATCTCCTTCCACAAATGAAAAGCCGTCTATTTCTCTGCCAGCCAATTTTCTTTCAGGCCCCAATAGCTCCTACAAATGGAGAATTCGTTTTTTTAGGTACATTTGCATAAGATTTGCATGTCATTCTCTGTTACATTCATTGACACAGCAGGAACATCACTTAATCGTCCTTAGACCAGGCAAAGTGTCCTTTCATGAATATCATTTTTTAAACATTTGGGACTGAAATAGCACCAGGAAGAAGCCTGTAATTTAAAGGAACTAGAGGGGAAAAATTAAATATCTCTATTTTAATGAGAGCGCTTAGATTTGCCAAAGTTTTTGTGCCTATTAGACTTCTAGCTGGAAGACCCGTGAATCGCCCTTAAAGGGAAATTTGCTTTTCAAAGTGTAGGCTTGAGGCTGTCACCCGTGAATGGGAAATGAAAAGCTGAATATGTAAAGGAAGAGGAGTGATGCTGGGAGGGGGCATTTGTGCTAAGAGGGGATGGGGAGGGATTTGTTCTGGGAGAGGGGACTGGGGGGGATTTGTGCTAGGAGGGGGATTGGGGGGGGGTTGTTCTAGAGGAGGGGATTGGGGGGGATTTGTTCTGGGAGAGGGGATTGGGGGGCATTTGTGCTAGGAGGGGATGGGGGGATTTGTTCTGGGAGAGGGGATTGGGGGGGGATTTGTGCTAGGAGGGGGATTGGGGGGGTTGTTCTAGGGGAGGGGATTGGGGGGGATTTGTTCTGGGAGAGGGGATTGGGGGGGGATTTGTTCTAGGGGAGGGGATTGGGGGGGGGGGGTTGTGCTATAAGGGGGGGATTTGTGTTAGGATAGGGAGTTGGGTTGGGGAGGAAGGATTTGTGCTGGGAAGGGTAATTTGGAGGGGGTTTAGCTAGAGGAGGGATTTGGGGGAATTTGGCCTAGGTGGGGGGATTAAAGGAAGATGAGTGATGCTTTGCTTTTCAAGGTGTAGGCTTGAGGCTGTCACCCGTGAATGGGAAATTAAATGCCGAACATGTAAAGGAAGAGGAGTGATGCTGGGAGGGGGCATTTGTGCTAGGAGGGGATGGGGGGGGATTTGTTCTGGGAGAGGGGATTGGTGGGGATTTGTGCTAGGAGGGGGATTTGGGGGGGTTTGTTCTAGGGGAGGGGATTTGGGGGGGATTTGTTCTGGGAGAGGGGATTGGGGGGAATTTGTGCTAGGAAGGGGATTGGAGGGGGGATTTGTGCTAGGAGGGGGATTGGGAGGTTTGTTCTAGGGGAGCGGATGGGGGGGTTTGTTCTAGGGGAGGGGATGGGGAAGAAGAAGAAAAAGAAGAAGAAGAAAAAGAAGAGGAAGAAAAAGAAGAGGAAGAAAAAGAAGAAGAAGAATTCCAGTCCGCTATTATATTTTATATGAAAAGTCTTGCGGTTGCAACAATGTATCTATTTGTATCCGAATAAAAACATCTGTATCCAAAATAGATACACATAGATACAATGTTGCAACCGCAATACTTTTTCATATCAAATATAATACTGGAGATCTCTGCAAGGTACAGAAATGCTGGCCGTAGACGGGATGAAAATCCGCCGATTTTTTTACCGTTGGTGGTAACGTCGGCCGATCGAACGACCGATTTTTCATTTTTTTAAATAAAAAAAGTCTGGTTTTCGACCCGTCCATGGCCTGCATAAGTCATTTTCTAGCAGAAGAAAAAATATGCCAATTTTTACATGTAGGAGAGAAGTGTCAGAATTTGCCTGGTAGGGAAGTTGCTAAATTTGCCGCAGCTGCAACCTGTGAACAGCGCCCTCCTGCTGTATTGTGGACCGCCTATTTTGACCGCCACCCTGACACCCCTCCACTGACACCAAGGATCTGACAAACGGTAAAGAATAGCTCATGTTGCTTAAGCGTTCTCTCTTCATCCGTTGATGAAGGATTCCATTTAAAAAGCACATGACGGCTTTTATTTTTAGTTTCCGAGAAGAAAAGAAAATTATTAGCTAAAACAGATAATAGCTCGCTGCGCAGGACTTCTGCAAAGGGAGAGAAAAAAAATCCCATATTTCTATTTAATTTTCCTGGCATGGAGAAAAATTACTATGACAACTCCCAGTCTGAGTCCCAGAGAACAGGAGTCTAGCAGCGCTGGGGATGGTGAGCGAGAGGAAGACTAATTAGCCGTCTAATGACAAGAAAAACAAAAATTGCCGGTGACACTTTCTCCGGCTCCCGGCGCAGATACTCTGAATTTCCATTTCATTTTTTTTAAAGATCGGCAACTACTTTTTCGACGTATCGCTTAGCGCTGACATGTCTGCATCAGAGAGAGCGGGGCTTTGTACATAAAGTTTCATTATGTCCTGGACTAGATGTGCGCTCTGCGAATTAGTGTACAGAAAAAAAAAAAGTGCATTTTTTTTCTCTCTAAAAAGAAAAGCTTAAAGCTGAACTCCATTTAGACATATTTCTCAACAGACAAAAAGGATCCAAATGCCTTTGCAAGTCCAGATCTTGCTTTATAAACGTAGCAGTGACGTCATCGCGTAGCCTGTGCAGAGAGCAGAGCTTTATCTCCCTCCAGTTACCCCCCCCACCTCCAATTAACCACTTCAAGTCCAGACGCTTTCAGCCCAGAGCAATTTTCAGCTTTTCGCACTGTCACACTTTGAGTGACAATTACTCAGTCATGCTACACTGTACCCAGGGCCAGTGCTACCGCTAGGCAAACTAGACAGCCGCCAAGGGCACATTGCCACCTAGGGGAGCAGCCACGGCCGCTGGTTTCCTTACTCTACGCCTGGGCTGGATCTAGGGGGGTGCTGGGGTGGGCTTTGGGGGGATTTGGGTAAGGCAGATTTTATGCTGGGAAAGGTAATTTGGAGGGGGTTTAGCTAGAGGAGGGATTTGGGGGAATTTGACCTAGGTGGGGAGATTAAAGGAAGAGGAGTTATGCAGGGAGGGGGATTTGTGCTAGCAGGGGGATTGGGGGGGATTTGTTCTAGGAGAGGGGATTTGTGGGAATTGTGCTAGAAGGGAGGATTGGGGAGGATATGTGCTAGGAGGGGTGTTGGGGTGGGGAGGAAGGATTTGTGCTGGGAAGAGTAGCTCGGAGGAGGTTTAACTAGAGGAGGGATTTGGGGGAATTTGCCCTAGGTGGGGGGTTTAAGGAAGAGGAGTGATGCTGGGAGGGGGGATTTGTGTTAGGAGGGGGATTGGGGGGATTTGTTCTAGGGGAGGGGATTGGGTGGATTGTGCTAGAAGGGGGGATTTGTGCTAGGATAGGGAGTTGGGGTGGGGAGGAAGGATTTGTGCTGGGAAGGGTAATATGGAGGGGTTTAGCTAGAGGAGGAATTTGGGGGATTTTGCCCTAGGTGTATGTCGGTGATCAGGATGCTGGTATGGTGTATGGCGGTGATCAGGATGCTGATATGGGGTATGGCGGTGATCAGGATGCTGGTATGGGGTATGGCGGTGATCACGACGCTGGTATGGGGTATGGCGGTGATCACGATGCTGGTATGGTGTATGGCGGTGATCACGATGCTGGTATGGTGTATGGCGGTGATCAGGATGCTGGTATGGGGTATGGCGGTGATCAGGATGCTAGTATGGGGTATGGTGGTGATCAGGGTGCTGGTATGGGGTATGGCGGTGATCAGGATGCTGGTATGGGGTATGGCGGTGATCAGGACCCTGGTATGGGGTATGGTGGTGATCAGGACGCTGGTATGAGGTATGGCGGTGATCAGGACGCTGGTATGGGGTATGGCGGTGATCAGGACGCTGGTATGAGGTATGGTGGTGATCAGGACCCTGGTATGGGGTATGGCGGTGATCAGGGTGCTGGTATGGGGTATGGCGGTGATCAGGGTGCTGGTATGGGGTATGGCGGTGATCAGGGTGCTGGTATGGGGTATGGCGGTGATCAGGACGCTGGTATGGGGTATGACTGTGATCAGGATGCTGGTATGGGGTATGATGGTGATCAGGACGCTGGTATGGGGTATGGAGGTGATCAGGGTGCTGGTATGGGGTATGGCGGTGATCAGGATGCTGGTATGGGGTATGGCGGTGATCAGGACGCTGGTATGGGGTATGGCGGTGATCAGGACGCTGGTATGGGGTATGGCGGTGATCAGGATGCTGTTATGGGGTATGGCGGTGATCAGGACGCTGGTATGGGGTATGGCGGTGATCAGGATGCTGGTATGGGGTATGGCGGTGATCAGGACGCTGGTATGGTGTATGGCGGTGATCAGGATGCTGGTATGGGGTATGGCGGTGATCAGGATGCTGGTATGGGGTATGGCTGTGATCAGGATGCTGGTATGGGGTATGGCGGTGATCAGGACGCTGGTATGGGGGGTGATCAGGATGCTGGTATGGGGTATGGCGGTGATCAGGATGCTGGTATGGGGTATGGCGGTGATCAGGACGCTGGTATGGGGGGTGATCAGGATGCTGGTATGGGGTATGGTGGTGATCAGGGTGCTGGTATGGGGTATGGCGGTGATCAGGATACTGGTATGGGGTATGGTGGTGATCAGGATGCTGGTATGGGGTATGGCTGTGATCAGGATGCTGGTATGGGGTATGGTGGTGATCAGGATGCTGGTATGGGGTGTGGCAGTGATCAGGATGCTGTTATGGGGTATGGAGGTGATCAGGACATTGGTATGGGGTATGGTGGTCACTGGTCACCGGTGCATGGGCCACCTGTCCACCGTATGTTACGGACGAGCGGTCCTTAACTAGTTAAAACAGCTAACAGTTTTTTTCCTTTTAGGATAACATTTTTAAATAAATAAATAAAAGCTGATCATTGTAAGCACCCCCGTCAGTTGTAAATGGTTTGTCTCAGCACTCTAACTGCTACATCTGCAGGACAGCTTGCTCTTTTGAAAATCAACAGACTTACTGGCCGGATCACCAGGTGAAAATAAGGGAAAGAAAGCCTAAAACAGAAAACGAATGCAGCCCTGACATCTAAGAACTGATCAGCTGCAATATAATAAATGTTTGCTTTCGGGTTTAATACCCCTTGAAAGCTGCGAGGGCAGCGGATGGGGGGAGGGGGGGGGGGTCCCCATGCCGTGGTGGTGATGCTTTGTGCCCGAGGCAAAAATGATCGCTCCTGTTGCTTTTGGGGGGCAGTACCGCCACTGAATGCTGCCCATTCAAGCGAAACCTCCCACAACTCTGTGGAAGGCTCACAGTTGCGCACGTTGGTTTGGCAATTATGGGGTTAAAACAGGAGTTGAGGCATCACATAGCCATCTCACTGCCTCTCAAACACCTCTGAAGAGCGCCACAACTGTGGATCACTTTTCAGAGGCATGGCAGTTTAGATGCAGCCACTTCCTGTCTACATTCACTCCATGGCTCCATGGCATTTCTCAGGGCAGGTTTCCTGAGGGTGACAACAGCGGACCCACCTGTGTCAGTTGTGGGAGGAAACCCATGGGACAAGGTGACAACGCAGGAACAGAGTTGGGAGAAAGGGACAGAGGGTTGTCAGCAGGGGCGGACTGACAACTCATGGGCCCCCGGGCAATAAGGGATCATGGGGCCCCCGTGTCCTTGTCCAAACTCAAAAAAGCCTATGAAAAAGGTACCAGGGGCGTCTCATGGGGCCCCCTACTGACCCCGGGCCCTCAGGCAGTGCCTGAGTTTCCAAATGGTCAGTACGCCCCTGGTTGTCACTCTATAACAGGAAGAGCCTGAACAAGGACCTTCATGGCAGGATCACCAGGGATTATATTCATGAAATATAAGGTTTTAGAACATTGAGGAAGACTTCTGTAATGACATTGTTGAATCTTCTGTTGGATTTTCGTGATCCGTCGACTTTAAGATCCTTCTCTGCAGACGGCGTAGTAAATGTGACAGGCGCATCAATCTTCCCCCAACCGACTCGGGATGAATCTCGTAAACGCCATCGGCCATGCTGGTAAAACGCAAAGGACGCAGGAAGGCACCGAGCGGGATGTGAGGAATGGAAGAATTCCCCACCGCGCGGCTCGGGATCGTAAAACAGAATTCGGCTGCAATAATATAGGGACACGTGTCCAAAAAAAGATCATAAACAGCGGCCACCCGCGCCGAGGCCACCGCCGGGCAAACGCTGCAGCATCTGGGACCCTCCGCTCTGCCAAGTACATGAGAATAGACTGAGCAATCCAGGCAACGGGCAGCCGGCTCTGCCAGACGAACGTTCGGTTCCCGGCTCTGCCTGCCATCTCTAGGTTTCTGCAGAGATCATTGGGGGGGGGGGGGGTGGTAATATTTTATACCCTCGTCGAGCTGGAGGCGATTAAACTTTACATGCACAGAGAAAGCGGGGGGGATGTGATGGGGGGGCGCAGGATGGCGACGCCGCGCCGCATTAACATATTGATAACTGATGGCTCGCAAAAAGATCTCCAGCCAATTTGGAGCGCCACGAGCCTCGTTGGCAAACGGTGGAAGAGCTCACGAGCCGCGCCACCGCTGACTTGATAAATGAGAATTAATTTATGTGGGGCTGCCTTTGGGGCCCTTGGAATCGCTACATCCGTCCTTGGCCCCGCACCAGGAAAGGAACAAAAAACAAAAAAAACAAAATGAAATTTTAAAGAGGACCAGACAAACATTTTATCATTCTGCCTTCAGGATAGGTTCACACCAGGGGTGGACTGACAACTCATGGGGCCCCCGGGCAATAGGGGATCATGGGGCCCCTGTGTCCTTGCCCAAACTCAAAAAAGCCTATGAAAAAGGTACCAGGGGCATCTCATGGGGCCACCTACTGACCCCGGGCCCTCAGGCAGTGCCTGAGTTTCCAAATGGTCAGTCCGCCCCTGGTTCACACTGACCATTTGGAAACTCGGGCACTGCCCGAGGGCCCGGGGTCAGTAGGGGACCCCATGAGATGCCCCTGGTACCTTTTTCATAGGCTTTTTTGAGTTTGGGCAAGAACACAGGGGCCCCATGATCCCCTATTGCCCGGGAGCCCCATGAGTTGTCATTCTGCCCCTGGTTCACACCCATGCAGGTTGCGTTTGAGCCGTTTCTGCATTGCGTTTGGGGGTGCATTTTTTCACCTGCGTTTTTTATGCCTTTAGCTGGGTTTTTTCTTGTAATTTTTTTTTATTTTTCTTGTTGCTAGCCAGATTTAAAATGCAAAATGCATAAAAAAACATCAAAAATGCAGCAACAACGCAATACATGCTTTTCTGCAGCGTTTCCATTGAAGTCTGTAGAACCAAAAATGCAACCTTTCGCGTTCAAAAAAGTCCCCGACCCTTTCCAAAAAGCGCACCGGGTGAAAACGCAGAGATGTGAATCTGTCCCATAGGAAATCATGTGAAATAGTCCATTTCACAACGCAAAACGCTGCAGAAAACGCTTAGGTGTGAGCCTAGGGTCAGGATAGGTTCACACCTATGCAGGTTGTGTTTGTGCCGTTTCTGCATTGCGTTTGGGGGTGCGTTTTTGCACCTGCGTTTTTGATGCCTTTTGTAGGTTTTTTTTTATTTTTTTACATTTTTCTTGTTGCTCCACAGATTTAAAACGCAAAACGCATCAAACATCAAAAATGTGGCAAAAACGCAAAACATGCTTTTCTGCAGCATTTCCATTGAAGTCTGTAGAACCAAAAATGCAACCTTTTGCATTCAAAAAAGTCCCTGACCCTTTCCAAAAAGCGCACCGGGTGAAAAGGCGGAGATGTGAATGTGTCCCATAGGAAATCGTGAAATGGACTGCTGTGCGTTTCTGCAAAACGCTGCAGAAAACGCTTAGGTGTGAACCTAGGGTCAGTCTAGGTTCACACCTATGAAGGTTGTGTTTGAGCCGTTTCTGCATTGCGTTTGGGGGTGCGTTTTTGCACCTGCGTTTTTTATGCCTTTAGCTGGGTTTTTTCTTTTAACTTTTTTTTATTTTTCTTGTTGCTAGCCAGATTTAAAACGAAAATTACATCAAAAAAACATAAAAAATGTGTCAAAAATGCAATACATGCTTTTCTGCAGCGTTTCCATTGAAGTCTGTAGAACCAAAAATGCAACCTTTTGCATTCAAAAAAGTCCCCGACCCTTTCCAAAAAGCGCACCGGGTGAAAACGCAGAAATGTGAACCTGTCCCATAGGAAATCATGTGAAATAGTCCATTTCACAACGCAAAACGCAAAATGCTGCAGAAAACGTTTAGGTGTGAATCTAGGGTCAGGATAGGTTCACACCTATGCAGGTTGCGTTTGAGCCACTTCTGTATTGCATTTTGCGTTGCGTTTTGCATTTTTTGCACCTATCTGAGGTTTTGATACGGTTTTTTTCATTTTTTATTTTTTCTTGTTGCTAGGCAGATTTAGGCCGGGTTCACATATATGCGGTGCAGTATATTGCATGTGATTCGCACAGGAACTGCACCACATTCCTGTGTAAATCACATGCGATTTGTGTGCGGTGCGATCGGAGCTGTACATTTGGTATGGCTCTATTTGCACCGCACCATAAACGCGCAGGATCCTTTTTTGGTCCACACTAGAATCGGATCACATGGGTATTCACACCTATGCAAATCCATTCTGCACTTTGCACCGCGTTTTACGGACCGATTTCGGGGTGTTGTTAGCTTAACATACACACCCGTAGTGGTTCGCATGAACGAGGTGCGATTCTGATACGGTGCTGAATTTGCACTGAAAACGCTGTGAATTCCATAACGCATCAGTGTGAACCCGGGCTCAAAATATAAAATGCATAAAAATGCATCAAAAAGGCGACAAAAACGCATCAAAAACACAGCAAAAACGCAATACATGCTTTTCTGCAGCATTTCCATTTAGGTCTATAGAACCAAAAACGCACAGAAAGTCGGTGATATTGTTGTCAATATCATAGTTCACATCGGCGCTCGCAGTTCCAGTGCATTCCGACTGCAGAAAAAAAGTAGAACAGGCTGCATTTTTCCTGCACAGAACTGTACTGGAACGCAGTAAAACACATCAAAATGCAGTGGAATGCACCGGAATGCACCAAAAATGCACTGGAATGCAGCGGAATACACCAAAAATGCACTGGAACGCACATGTCCCTATTTAAATTGAAGAAAAAGGGGAAGAAATGAACTGGAATGCATATAAAATGAACTGGAACACGTCAAAAACACATAAAAAATTGCCTCAATGCATCAAAAACACATAAAATTCGCACATACAAAAACGCATCTAGAACGCATTTCTATAGTGTGATCCGGCCCTAAGGGCGAGTTCACACCAAAAAAATGCACTTTGGATGCTTTCCGGATACGTTTTTGCTGACAGTTCACACCACACGCTGTTCCGGTGCAGTTTTGATGCCGTTTACCATGTTCCAGTACGGTTCTGTGCAGAAAAAAATGCAGCATGTTCTACTTTTTATTTTGCAGCGGTAACCAGGGGTGGACTGACAACTCATGGGGCCCCCAGGCATTAGGGGATCATGGGGCCCCTGTGTCCCCGCCCACGCTCAAATTACACCCAAAAAAGCCTATGAAAGGTACCAGGGGCATCTCATGGGGGCCCCTACTGACCCCGGGCCCTCGGGCAATGCCCGAGTACCCTAATGGTCAATCCGCCCCTGCCGGTAACTGACTGGAACTGTCTGCACTGGTGTGAACCAGGGCCATTGGAATACATGGAAAACGCTCCAGAAAAAAAGCGCACTGAACTGCATCTAGCGTGAACTAGCCCTAAGGCTAGGTTCACACCTATGCTGGTTGCGTTTGAGCCGTTTGCGTTTTGCGTTGCGTTTGACACCTGCATTTTTGCCACATTTTTGATGCGTTTCACTTTTTCTAATTTTTTCTTGTTGCTAGGCAGATTTAAAACACGAAACGCATCAAAAATGCGTCAAAAACGCAGCTTAAACACATTATATGCAGCGTTTCCATTGAAGTCTATAGAACAAAAAATGCAACTTTTTGCAGTCAAAAAAGTCACTGACCCTTTCCAAAAAATGTACCGGATGAAAACAGATGTGAACCTGTCCCATAGGAAAGCATGTTAAATGCGTTTCTGCAAAACGCTGCGGAAGACGCTTAGGTGTGAACCCGGGGTTAAGGACAGGTCCACTTTAGGAGTCAATAAGGTTGCATGTTAAAAACTGGTGCAGAATTCAGCTTGCTGGAAAACAATGATGTCAAACCCAGAAATGTTCTCCCTGCAATGATCAGCGATTTATCTTCCCTGCTCTGTCTAGTTGTACAGATGCGATTATGTCCATTCCCATAAATAAACGCATCGTGATCAGCTAACAAGAAAAATGGAGGGGACTTAATGGAAGCACGAGCGCAATGCAGTCAAGTACTTACCTCTGACAAATGTCACTCTGTTTTTAACATTTCAGTCCTGAATCATATTTTATTTTTTGCGCTCCAGCAAGCCATTAACATTTGCTAAATGCCTTTCAAGACATTTTATAAATATGCTGGAGTTTACACCTGTGATTGGAAATGGGAGAAATGTCTCAGAGGAAGGGGGTGGGGGTGGGGGAGCTGAGAACGGCTTTCAGAGAGCAGCAGGCAAGCGGCATGACGTGACTGATCAGAAGATTTCTGCATGGCCAACTCTGGCCTTCGACATTTAGGTTGCAAGAACAAATTCCTTGCCGCTATTCAGTCTGCATTCATAGTTACATGGTTAGGTTGATATGAAAAAAGAAAGACACTAGCTGGAGGTGTGGGTTTGAATCCCACTTCTGACACCAGTTGATAGGAATGTCTGTAGCCCCCTGTCCTCGTTATTTTCACCCTCAGGCCTGGGAGAAATAAAGCTCCAGAAACCGAAGTATGCAAGTTAAATCTCTGAAAGTTTAATGCGAGACAAGAACTGTTATACAGAACTCAGTAGGCGTTGCTTAATCCTAGGATGACCAATGAAACATTCCACTCTTATCAGTATAGTTACATGAAGAACAGAAACTGAGGGATACCAGATAAAGTAGTTCCGTTACATCACAAATTAAACTAGTCTCAGAAAACGAGAGAGAAGTTACAAACGAAACTAACTGCTCACACATCTAGAAATGGAGGCATTATACAAAAGGGATGCCAGTTAATAAGACATACAGTCAGGTCCATAAATATTGGGACATCGACACAATTATAAGGGACCAAAAGTAATGGGACAGAATAATAATCATACGTCAAACTTTCACTTTTTAATACTTGGTTGCAAATCCTTTGCAGTCAATTACAGCCTGAAGTGTGGAACGCATAAACATCACCAGACGCTGGGTTTCATCCCTGGTGATGCTCTGCCAGGCCTCTACTGCAACTGTCTTCAGTTCCTGCTTGTTCTTGGGGCATTTTCCCTTCAGTTTTGTCTTCAGCAAGTGAAATGCTCAATCGGATTCAGGTCAGGTGATTGACTTGGCCATTGCATAACATTCCACTTCTTTCCCTTAAAAAACTCTTTGGTTGCTTTTGCAGTATGCTTTGGGTCATTGTCCATCTGCACTGTGAAGCGTCCAATGAGTTGTGAAGCATTTGGCTCAATATGAGCAGATAATATTCCCGAAACACTTCAGAATTCATCCGGCTGCTTTTGTCAGCAATCACATCATCAATAAATACAAGAGAAGCAGTTCCATTGGCAGCCATACATGCCCACGCCATGACACTACCACCACCATGCTTCACTGATGAGGTGGTATGCTTAGGATCATGAGCAGTTCCTTTCCTTCTCCATACTCTTCTCTTCCCATCACTCTGGTACAAGCTGATCTTGGTCTCATCTGTCCATAGGATGTTGTTCCAGAACTGTGAAGGCTTTTTTAGATGTCGTTTGGCAAACTCTAATCTGGCCTTCCTGTTTTTGAGGCTCACCAATGGTTTCCATCTTGTGGTGAACCTTCTGTATTCACTCTGGTGAAGTCTTCTCTTGATTGTTGACTTTGACACACATACACCTACCTCCTGGAGAGTGTTCTTGATCTGGCCAACTGTTGTGAAGGGTGTTTTCTTCACCAGGGAAAGAATTCTTCGGTCATCCACCACAGTTGTTTTCCGTGGTCTTCCGGGTCTGTTGGTGTTGCTGAGCTCACAGGTGCGTTCCTTCTTTTTAAGGACGTTCCAAACAGTTGTTTTGGCCACGCCTAATGTTTTTGCTATCTCTCTGATGGGTTTGTTTTGTTTTTTCAGCCTAATGATGGCTTGCTTCACTGATAGTGACAGCTCTTTGGATCTCATCTTGAGAGTTGACAGCAACAGATTCCAAATGCAAATAGCACACTTGAAATGAACTCTGGACCTTTTATCTGCTCATTGGAATTGGGATAATGAGGGAATAATATGCACCTGGCCATGGAACAGCTGAGAAGCCAATTGTCCCATTACTTTTGGTCCCTTAACAAGTGGGAGGCACATATGCAAACTGTTGTCATTCCTACACCGTTCACCTGATTTGGATGTAAATACCCTCAAATTAAAGCTGACAGTCTGCAGTTAAAGCACGTTTTGTTTGTTTCATTTCAAATCCATTGTGGTGGTGTATAGAGCCATAAATATTAGAATTGTGTCGATGTCCCAATATTTATGGACCTGACTGTATCTCCTTACACTAGCCTGCCTGGAAACAATCTGGAATTACAAGAGTACACTCACTAGAGTATGCCGGAGGAATTAAATCAGTTCAAACTTTGCAATCAGAATTCCGCCTTCCTAGTTCTGAAACTTTACACTACCTACAGGCAGGGCCAAGACAAGAGGTGGGCAAGACGGGCAGGTGCCCAGGGTGCAGCACCATCATGCACGCTCCATGCAACCAGTGGACCAGGATGTCACGCTGGTGTGGAGAGCTAATGCTGTCACACAATGCTTCAATATGCCCACTCTCTTTCCCAGATGGCCAAAACTGAAATGAAGAACCAAGGCTAGTCTGTCCTATATGATCTTGAGCAGGGGGGCAGAGGGTGATAGGAAGAGGCTACTCCTGGAATACTGTAATGTATTCTCAGGAGTAGAACCCTGTTGGGTAGACCCATAGTAGGCTTGGGTGGAGAACCAAGTAGGCCCATAGTAGGCTTGGGTGGAGAACCAGGTAGGCCCATAGTAGGCTTGGGTGGAGAACCTACTTATGGGGGACACACAGTAAGGACTATGGAAGAGATGGACAGTCATCCGTTGTTAATGTTGGACTTGTAATGTGTAGAGATATGGATGTTGGACCAGAAAGAGTGGAGGTGGAGTTTGTGTTGTCAAAGAACTGTTCATTCATTCACATTTAATCCAATGTCTATCTATCTATCTATCTATCTATCTATCTATCTATCTATCTATCTATCTATCTATCTATCTATCTATCTATCAATCAATGCTCCTTACACTGGTGGTCAATGGGAAGAATGCTTCTTTTATTGGTGGTCAATAGGAAGAATGCTCCTTACATTGGTGATCAGTGGGAAGAATGTCCCTTACATTGGTGATCAGTGGGAAGAATGTCCCTTACATTGGTGATCAGTGGGAAGAATATCCCCTACATTGGTGATCAATGAGAAGAATGATCCTTAATTTGGTGGCCAGTAGGAATAATGCTCCTTACATTGGTTGACAGTGGGCAAATTGCCCTTTTTATTGGTTGACAGTGGGAAAAATACACTTTACATTGGCTGACAGTTGGAAAAATGCCCTTTACATTGGTGGTCTGTGAAAAGAATGCTTCTTTTGTTTGTCATCAATGAGAAGAATGCCCATTACAATGGTTGTCAAAGGGAGGAATGATCCTTACATTGGGTAAAAAGGAGAAGAATGTCGCTAGTTTGATGGTCAGTGGTAATAATGCTCCTTGGATTGGTGGTTACTTAAGAATGTCTCCCTTACAGATAGCTAAAAAAGTCAGTGGTGTCAGTGGTTATTTATCTGAAAGGCCAAAATTGCTCACTGATTAAGGAACCCTCAACAACCTTTGGAGGAACTCATACGTTCCATGGAACCTTGGTTGAGAAGAACTGCCTTGACATATCTAGGACTAACTGCTAGCAAAGTAGAGAGACAATTTGTCCAGCTCTTCTACTTATCGGTTTTAGTTATACTAATGCACAGTGAATAAACTGTCTCTTTTATATTCCAATGATTTTTAATAATTTTTAACATTATAAAACAGAGGCAATAAAACTCGCCCACACAGGGGCTATCAATTGCACAGAAAAAAAAAAAAGCAAAATAAAAGGAAAACAGTGCTCTAACGCCAACAGGGCAAAAGGTACGCCCACGCAGGGGCTATCAATGGCACATAAGGTACAAAACATTAATGCAACTGACTGTAACAACTAAAGGTAGCTGTCCAGTCACACCAAAAACAGAGAGAGAGAGAGAAAGGGGGAAAAAAAAGGGGGGGGGGGCAAAAAGCAGGGGTCCAAGAGCACCAGTATCGAATGCCATTACATCCCCAGGCTAGCCGGGGGGAGTGTGGGAAAGGCATATTGCAACCATGGCTCCCATATTTTTAGAAATTTACGGTGGGAGTTGTTGCGGATACTCAACATCTGCTCATTGAGCATCATAGTAGTCATACGATCCCGCACCCCCTGAAGAGGGACAAACGGACCCTTCCAGGCCTGGGCAATTGTTCTAGTGGCCGATAAAAACAAATAAGAAGCCAACTTCTGCTGGTGAGCCAAGAGGCCCGGTATGGGGCAATGAAGCAAGACATACCGAGCATCCCGGCGTATGGAGAGATGGAACAAGCTGAAAAGGAGGCCAAGCACACGAGACCAAAAACGAAACAGTCTCAGGCATGACCACCAGATGTGCAAGACATCTCCACGATGGCCACAAATAAACTGTCTCTTTTAGTCTTTTTATCTTCATCTCCAGAGTTTTTTCTTTCTCTATGATGTTTGGTCTTGTTAATGAGACACTAGATGACTGAAGTCTGCAAAAAATGGTTGGCTTAGGGAGGAGGAAGTATTACTCCTGACCAGATATTGGGAGGAGGATCTGGTATCGAGAACAAGACCCAGCATAGAGAATGAGAACATAGTTAGCTGCTTTTGTTCTCCAAACAGAACTCATCAGCCCGTGCTACAGCACAACAAAATCCATGTTCCCAGTAATCGGGGATTATGGGACAGAATGCAAAGGCAGTAAGGAGAAAAGATTGAATACCTTGCAGTAGGGATGAAAGATAAAATATGAAGAAAACTACGCACCAGCTCTTTCCTTTAACGGTCTTCATTCAGTAACCTAAAATAAAGAGTCTGGCCAGACTATATTATGGTTGTTGAGTAAAATATACCCACAGAAGAAGAAAACGGGGGTTTACTCTTTGTGTGTATCTTGATTGTTTCCACTCTGAGATCAGTATGTAGATAGATAGATAGACAGACAGACAGATAGACAGAGAGAGAGAGAGAGAGAGAGAGAGAGAGAGAGAGAGAGAGAGAGAGAGAGAGAGAGAGAGAGAGAGAGAGAGAGAGATGATAGATAGATAGATAGATAGATAGATAGATATGAATAGATAGATAGATAGATAGATAGATAGATAGATAGATAGAGAGATAGATAGATAATAGATAGATAGATAGATAGATAATAGATAGATAGATATGAATAGATAGATAGATAGATAGATAGATAGATAGATAGATAATATATAGATAGATAGATAGATAGATAGACATGAATAGATAGATAGATAGATAGATAGATATATAATAGATAGATAGATATGAATAGATAGATAGATAGATAATAGATAGATAGATAGATAGATAGATAGATAGATAGATAGACATTGGATAGATAGATAGATAGTAGATGATAGATAGATAGATAGATAGATAGATAGATAGATAGATAGATAGATAGATAGATAGATAGATAGATAGTTTTGTGCGTATGCACGTCCTCAGGAGTTCGCCTATTGCAAATACCTATAGCGGCGGGCATTCTGACACTGGGGGCGAACTGACTTTGTGTCCCTGACATCCCCAGTGTCACCAGTACAGTGATCGGTGCTAATAAAAAGGATTAGCTGTGTGCTGTTTTACTATGGTGGCTGTGTGCGTGTTTTACAGTGTCAGCACACTGCTTTGTATGGCTCTGTGCTGGAGCTGATAGGGGAGAGATCTGTATAGTTTACATACAGTTCTCTCCCCCATCGGTAAGGCTAGGTTGACATCTGTGCGGGTGGTGCGGCTGCGGATCCGCACGAAAATCCGTGCAGCCGCACCACTTGCACAGAGGAATGCGGACCCGTGGGTGGGTGCCATTAATTCTAATGGCCAGCAGCTCGCACTGGGAAACGCAACTGTACTGGAAAACAAAGGTTCACATGCGGGTTGCATTTTCAGAAGAAGTGCAGGGACTTCTTCCCTGCGTGTCACGGGGCACAGGAGTCCATTCAAATGAATGGGCTCTCGTGCCCGCGCAAAACGCGTCCCACACGGCCGCATAGATGTGAACCGGGGTTAATACTCGGCGATCACCGGGCGGCGGCAAGTAATCACCGACCGGGACCCGGTGATTGACAGCCGATCTTGCGCACCCCTGATGCCCTGTAGCTGTTTCTGCTATAGGGCTGCGGGAAAGCGGTTAACGTAAGCAGGGTGGACCCCCTAACTACCTACCTACCTGCAGCGGTCCAGAATGCCATTAGCAGCTCTCCGGTTGGTTTCACTTGTTGCTGGGATTGCTCTTTAAAAATTATCATCAACAGTTAAGCACTTATGAATAAAATCTCATGAATTCAGAGTCCTCCCTGCATGCGGCAGACAGTCATCAGTGTCTACTCCACTAATTAAGATAATTGATGACATATACCGCCGGTAGGAGAGATCGACTTTTATTTTTTGTTCTTTAATAACCAGCCTACTCATTACGTTAGTAAAATACATAAAAGTATAAAATAAAATATTCTTCTATCCGGCAAAACCTTTCCGAGTGCCCAGTAATAGGAATAAAGGCGACACCTTATGACACAGCCGCCCCCCCCTCTACCGATGTACTCATTACAGCGATTTGAAAAGAAGTCAGAGAAGCCTGAAATCTCAGCTTTGCATGTGAATGTTTTATATTTCCATGCGAGCAGATGCAGCGGCCCCTTTTGATTTATTTTCCATTTCCTCCGCTGAAACAAGAAATGATGTTGACAGAGCTCAGCAGCTCAGGCTTATATTTACACGCAACGAATAATTCCGTGACTCCTCCCCCTCCTTTTGCTTTCCTGCCTTCCTGTGCAGAAATCTATATATATTGTGTTTCTGTAAGAGAAAGTCTGAAGGCAAGCACCTTAAAGGATGTAAAAGCAATCATTTCTCCTTCTTTCTGGCTGCATTCTTGCAGCCATTGAGAAATACTGTGTGAGCTGTGATTGGTCACAGCTTGTCACATGGTACAAAGCTGTTGTGAATAGCCCTGTACCATGTGACCTCTGTGATCATTCACAGATTTCACACGTAGCAAGCAATGATGTCAGAAGTCACATCTTGCTTACTACTCTGCATGTGATCACTGATTGGCCAATCAGTGATCACATGATCGGGACATTACACAGAGGTCCCGTCCCGTATGACGATCGGTTTTCCACTGTGTCTGGAGGACACAGCGGGCACCGGATCGCAGTGCTGTGAGCTCCCAGGGAGCGTGCACAAGCAGGGGGCGGGGATGCCGTTTGTACACGGCCACCTGACCCTGCACTGGTGGTTAAAGTCGTATCACACGGATATCCTGTACATTCTGGAGTCACTTAACTTTACACAGTCAATCAAATATACGGACGGTCCACAGTAGTCACAAGTGAAAGCATATGGAGCACCTCAGAAGCTATCTTTGTACAGTTTCTACTCTACCCAGGGTCATCAGTACTCACAGGACTGTGAACTCTGAAGTCATCTCATAGCTGGGTCTTGGGCCTTTTGAAATCCACCCTAGTCCCTAACTTCATATGACACCAAATGACTACAGCCAGTTCATCTTGCATACAGGTCCACTCCTGCCCTGTACAGGGCATACGTGTCCTGGCTACATCCTCACAGGATCCCATGCCCTGACTGTGTGTATGCCCCTCCCCACCTAGCTTGTATGTGGGTGCTGACTCACCCCTGTCATCAGGGCTGCTGTTAGAAACCATGGGGCCCCCTACAGCCAACCTGACAGGGCCCTTCCCAAAAGAAACACAGTTTACTAGGCTTTGGTTTCTGAATGAGCACAGCAAGCGATCGGTTCTGATCACTCATTGTGTTCATTCAGGAAAGGAAGGGCCTGGTAGATGTGACATATTTATAGGACCCTTCCCCTAGCTCTCCATCCTGAAGGATCCTATATGCCCCTCCCCACCTAGCTTATATGTGGGTGCTGACTCACCCCTGTCATCAGGGCTGCTGTTAGAAACCACGGGGGCCCCTACAGCCAACCTGATAGGGCCCTTCCCAAAATAAACACAGTTTACTAGGCTTTGGTTTATGAATGAGCACAGCAAGCGATTGGTTCTGATCACTCATTGTGTTCATTCAGGAAAGGAAGGGCCTGGTAGATGTGACATATTTATAGGACCCTTCCCCTAGCTCTCCATCCTGAAGGATCCTATTGTGTGCTTGCAGCTGCCGGTGGGAAGGAGAAAAGGGAAGCCGGCAGAATGCAGAGGTGGGGACACACAGGGGGGTCCAAGGCAGCTGGAGGAAATGTATGGTGCACAGGGAGGGTGATGGGGGAAATTACTGGAACCGATCCCCTGTATGTCTCTCTCTGCACCAGCTGAAAGCCAGCAGGAGGGAGGGAGAGGAGAAGCTTTCAGCTGCTGCAGAGAGAGACATTCATCGATTCCAGTAATTGCCTCCTCTCCCCTAGTGTTCCGTTCTGATTCACCCAGCTGCCTGGGCCCCCCTGCTGGCCTGGGCCCCATACAGGGGGACTGCTGGGTACCCCTTTATCCACAGGCCTGCCTGTCATCACTGTAGGAGGGCTCTACCTAAAAGGGGCCTAACACCTGGTGTCACTACCTGGTGTCACTACCTACTATACCAGACACTACTCTGGTACAGAGCCACCTAGCTGCAAAGTAGGTAACTGCACCTGCCTACACTCTTAATAAAAAAAAACAAAATTTTTTCGATTGAACTTTTATACTGGGCACGCCTCAATGCCCACTCCAGAGTTGGTCACCTCAAATATGGGCTTGACTGGATTATGATAATAATTGTGTTCCATGTGGCCAAAACTGATGGTGATAGGATCTTACCACATAATTACAACGTTTAATAATTCATTTCACCCATATTTGAGGGGATGTAACTCAAGCTTGGAGAAGGAACCTCCAAATTGGGTTCCTTATTCCAGCCTTTCTCAACCAGGGTGCCCAGGCACTTTGAGGTTTCTTCAGGGGTGCATTGGCAAAATTTCTAAAATTTACCCAAATGTGTATACAAGCCAGCAGGTGGAACAAGCCTGCCTTTTAGTGACACAAAGCCACAGGTTTTCATTGTGCGCCATTACGACCTTCTAGCCGCCAGAGTCCTGACAACCAATGACATCATCAGTTGATAAGGAGATGTCAGCTGTGTGCACAGCACCCTAGCTGACCCTTCCCTGCCCCTCTCCATCAGTGCCGGGGTCACATTAGGTCAGTGATGGAGAAAAACTGAGGGAGAGGAGAAACACTGGAATAGTAGTCAGTACCAGTGTGCAAAAGTGCACTTGCTTTGGAAAAATAAATCACCTCTAATGTTGGGTGTTCTATGTGTGTGGATGTTGCTGCGTTATATAAACTATCAGAATAGTTTTTCACATTCTGTTTTTAGAATAGAGTGCCTGAAGACTGTCCATAATTTTAAAGGGTGCCTTGACCGAAAAAAGGTTGAAAAACACTGCCTTATTCTACTAAATATCTAACAAAATGTTGGACTCCGTGCAGGGGCAGACTGACAACTCATGGGGCCCCCGGGCAATAGGGGATTATGGGGCCCCTGTGTCCTTGCCAAAACTCAAAAAAGCCTATGAAAAAGGTACCAAAGGCATCTCATGGGGCCCCCTACTGACCCTGGGCCCTTGGGCAGTGCCCAAGTTTCCAAATGGTCAGTCCACCCCTGACTCCATGATTTATTGGTGTGGCACCCTTCCTACCTTCCATATAGTGTACAGATGTGAAATCTGTGGTACAAGACCAATAAGATCAATATTTTGGTAACATGCTTTCATTCATTTCACAGTGGCATACTCCTACCCCTGAGGAAGGAAAAGACGACACGCGTTGGGTTACCCAGTCCAGCATGAAGAAGAAGACTAAATACATGCTTTAATTCTGGCGGGGTTATAATTGAGGTTTACCATTTGGCAACACACCCTACCAGGGCTTTTCTTCCAGCGGGATATGTAGGGGAATGCAGTTCCAGCACCTTCAGCACTGATGGCAAGGGGTGCTGGGAGTGTGCTGGACGTTCTATTGATGCTGGCAGCTGGGGGATCTATTGTCACCGGAGGGGATCTATTTTGGTATGGTGGTCTATTGTTGCTGGGGGGAGGTCTATAGTTGTTGGTGGGGGGGTCTATGTTTGGTGGGGGGTCAATTGTTACCAGAAGGGATCTACTGTTGAGGGTGTGGTCTATTGCTGCTGGCTGCTGGAGAGTCTCTTGATGCTGGCTGCTGTGAGATCTGTTGTTGCTGCTCGCGGTCTATTGCTGCTGGGGTAGTATTTTGTTGGGGGAGGGGGTATATTGTTGCAGGGGAAATCCATTGTTGCTGGCAGGGGGGTCTATTGCTGCTGTTTGAGGGGATCCATTTTACTGCTTTTCTTGTTATCATTAACAAATTTAATACAAATTATTCAGCACCAGAGAATGATAATTAGCTCTATATTCTCTAAAAGGAGTGGTACTGGGAGGTGGGTAGGGGGTAGAACCAAGTGAAGGTGCTCGGAGGTGGGTAGGGGGTGGAACCAAGTGAAGGTGCTCGGAGGTGGGTAGGGGGTGGAACCAAGTGAAGGTGCTCGGAGGTGGGTAGGGAGTGGTACCAAGTGAAGGTGCTTGGAGGTGGGTAGGGGGTGGAACCAAGTGAAGGTGCTTGGAGGTGGGTAGGGGGTGGAACCAAGTGAAGGTGCCCGGAGGTGAGTAGGGAGTAGAACCAAGAGAATGTGCTCGGAGGTGAGTAGGGCGTGGAACCAAGAGAATGTGCTCAGTGGTGGGTAGGGGGTGGAACCAAGTGAAGGTGCTCGGAGGTGGGTTGGGAGTAGAACCAAGAGAATGTGCTCGGAGGTGGGTAGGGGGTGGAACCAAGTGAAGGTGCTCGGAGGTGGGTAGGGAGTGGTACCAAGTGAAGGTGCTCAGAGGTGGGTAGGGGATGGAACCAAGTGAAGGTGCTCGGAGGTGGGTAGGGGGTGGAACCAAGTGAAGGTGCTCGGAGGTGGGTAGGGGGTGGAACCAAGTAAAGGTGCTCGGAGGTGGGTAGGGGGTGGAACCAAGTGAAGGTGCTCGGAGGTGGGTAGGGAGTAGAACCAAGAGAATGTGCTTGGAGGTGGGTAGGGGGTGGAACCAAGTGAAGGTGCTCGGAGGTGGGTAGGGGGTGGAACCAAGTGAAGATGCACGGAGGTGGGTAGGGGGTGGAACCAAGTGAAGGTGCTCGGAGGTGGGTAGGGGGTGGAACCAAGTGAAGGTGCTCGGAGGTGGGTAGGGGGTGGAACCAAGTGAAGGTGCTCGGAGGTGGGTAGGGGGTGGAACCAAGTGAAGGTGCTCGGAGGTGGGTAGGGGGTAGAACCAAGTGAAGGTGCTCGGAGTTGGGTAATGGGTGAAACCAAGTGAAGGTGCTCGGAGGTGGGTAATGGGTGAAACCAAGTGAAGGTGCTCGGAGGTGGGTAGGGCGGCAGAGACAAGACTCAGAAGTGGAGTTCTTGCACCTATTCTTTGAGAAAAAAGCCCTGCCCTGTATCCTGTTTCAGCCAATGGTAAAATTGTTCCAGTTATGTTGATTTTAATGAAATATATTTGAATGTGTATAGGTAATAAAGGCAGATAATATTTAATTACATTTTAATTATACTTAATGAATTTTGTTGCCATTAAAGCACCTAATAGAGATATATATGAGTATTAATTAATTTATATATATATAGAGAGAGAGAGAGAGAGAGAGAGAGAGAGAGTATATTTTAATAATAATATGAATACACAGTAACAATGAATATTAACTATTGCAATTATAAAAAATAAATACAAATATAAATCATTGTATATATATATATATATATATATATATATATATATATCGTATAAAAAAATATATATGTGTGTATATATATATATATATATATATATATATATATATATGTACATATATAAAATATATATATATATCGCATATGCTTAGCACAGGAACCACACTGCATTCCTGTGTGAATCATGCGATTTGTGTGCGGTGCGATCGGAGCTGTACATTTTGTATGGCTCTAATTGCACCGCACCCGCACCAAAAAGGTGCAGGACCCTTTTTTTGGGTCCGCACTAGAATCGGATCACATGGGTATTCACACCTATGCGATCCGATTCTGCACATCGCACCGCGTTTTGCGGACCGCTTTCAGGGTGTTGTTAACTTAACATACACACCCGCAGCGGTTCACATGAACGGGGTGCGATTCTGATGCGGTGCGGAATTTGCACTTGAAACGCTGTGAATTCCGCACCTCATCAGTGTGAACCAGGGCTGAAAGTAAAAAGGACGGTGAGTGTATATCTATCTATCTATCTATCTATCTATCTATTCATATCTATCTATCTATCTATCTATCTATCTATCTATCCATCCATCCATCCATCCATCCGTCTATCTATCTATTATCTATCTATCTATTATCTATCTATCTATCTATCTATCCAGTATATATATATATAATGATAACTAAATATGAATTATTGGTATTAATATATAATACAGTATATAACAATATAATATGATGTCTACTGTCACTGTTATAGTCCACCCTCTGCGTATGGTGCGTTTCTTCGTCGACTGAGTCTGATGGATTCCTTGATCTTGAAGGCGACTTTCTAAATTCTAATTTCGGTTTCTCAACATTCCGCTATCGCAATACCACAAAGAGTTGGTCGCTTTTGTTTTTTCCCTGCGAATTTCAGCAGGCGAAATGTATCATGTGCGGTTTGTCAGCTGTGTTCTAACCTTGGGGCAAAGTTCCCGTGCAAGGTACACTCCTAATTTTATCTCTCTAAAAGTCTGGCGGATTCATTTCTCACTCTCCCGCGCTGGGAAAGCGTCCAGGGCTGTGAACGAAATTTGTTAGGCGCCGGGCAAGATAATGTCAGCCTTAAAAAACAAAATCGCTGAAAATTGAGTTTTGCCGGCTATAAAACTCAGACATATTAACGGCATCATTCATGGGAGCTCATTAGGGCTGTTACCCAGCATGCCTTTGTAGGACGACAGTTGATGGGCCCCTGACCAATGGAAGAGATGCGGAGCCGGCTGGATCTGGCAGGTAACCAGCATATTTTATGAACTCATTTGTTGTCGCTTGTGCCAAAGCCTCCAGGGTTTGGTGTTTCCTACACAGGCCACTAACTAGGTATTTAAGGGCATAATAAAAAATATATATATACTCTATGGATCAGCAATTTATCTTACCTGCTTTTGTTCTGTAGCTGCTGAGACAAGCATGCCGGTACACATGCTGAATGGTTGGGTTTAGTGAGAGCTCTGCCTGCTAAAGTCACACAATCATTCCTTTGTTTTTTGGAAAAAGTAAGCATTGGAGTGGATTTACTAAAGGCAAACTTTGCAAGTGCCAGTGCATTCTGCTCCAGACCAGGGGCGGACTGACCATTTGGAAACTTGGGCACTGCCTGAGGGCCCGGGGTCAGTAGGGGGCCCCATGAGATGCCCCTGGTACTTTTTTCATAGGCTTTTTTGAATTTGGGCAAGGACACAGGGGTCCCATGATCCCCTATTGCCCAAGGGCCCCATGAGTTGTCAGTCTGCACCTGCAGGGGCCCCATGATCCCCTATTGCCCAAGGGCCCCATGAGTTGTCAGTTCGCCCCTGATCCAGACATTAGTAAATGACAGGAAGCTCTGCTAACTTCCATCATCCAATCATGTGAAAGCAAAAAATGCTTTTTTTTTTAAATTTTCCTTTCATGTGATTGGATATTATTTACGAAGTAAAAAGTTGCCTCATTTACTAAGCACTGAAGCAACTGCACTTGCAAAGTGCACAGTCTATTTGCCTTTAGTAAATCCACCCTACTGTGGGGCTGAATTATTAACCACCTCCCATCTGGCAGTTGTATATAAACGGCCGGATGGTGGCAGTGCAGGGTCAGGTGGCCATTTATAAACGGCCTCCCCGCCCTCTGCTTGTGCGCGCTCCCTGGGAGCACACAGCACCGCGATCTGGTGCCCACTGTGTCCTCCGGACACAGTGGAACACCGATCGCTATACGGGACCTCTGTTGCGAGGTCCCGATCATGTGATCACTGATTGGCCAATCAGTGATCACATGCAAAGTAGTAAGCAAGATGTCACTTCTGACATCATTGCTTACTACGTGTGAAATCTGTGAATGATCACAGAGATCACATGGTACAAGGCTATACACAACAGCCTTGTACCATGTGACAAGCTGTGACCAATCACAGCTCTCACAGTAGTTCTCAATGGCTGCAGGAATGCAGCCAGAGAGAAGGAGAAATGATTGCTTTTACAGCCTTAATGGGTGTAAAAGCAATCAGTGTGAAAAAAAAAAAATCTTCATCACCCCCCACAAGTAGTACAGTGTCACTATGGTGACACTGTACTGCTAGGGTGACAGTATGTAAAAAAAAACATAAATAATAATATAAAAAAATAAAATTATAATTTTTGGTTATAAACTAATTTGGGTTATTTTTTTTTTTTCCAAAAAAATAACGGAATACATTTTGGCCAAGATTTATGATGAAATATTATTTATTTGTAAAATTTCATAAGAAAAACACTTTTTTTCAAAATGTTCGGACTTTTTTAAAAAAAAAATTTATTTTTGGCACTATGAACATCCGGGTGGGTCTTCTTTTAAAAAAGATACCACTAGACTATTAACACATTTTGGGGGAAAGGTCTCCTCTTCTTCAGGGCTTCAGCAATGGATAATATCAGAATTCCAATGAGATGAGACAGAAGACCTATGTTAGGGCTTGATAAAAACTATGATATCTTAATGGCGCCATGAACTGTCTGGTGGGTCTTCTTTTGAAAAAGAAAAAGATACCGCTAGACTATTAACACGTTTCGTGGGAAAGGTCTCCTCTTTATCAGGGCTTCAGCAATGGATAATATTCGAATTCCAATTAGATGAGATAGAAGACCTATGTTAGGGCTTGATAAAAACTAAGATATCTTAATGGCGCCATGAACTTCCGGGTGGGTCTTCTTTTGAAAAAGATACCACTAGACTATTAACACGTTTCGGGGGAAAGGTCTCCTCTTCTTCAGGGCTTCAGCAATGGATAATATTTGAATTCCAATGAGATGCAATAGAAGACTTATGTTAGGGCTTGATAAAGACTATGATATCTTAATGGCACCATGAATTGCCGAGTGGGTCTTCTTTTGAAAAAGATACCGCTAGACTATTAACACGTTTTCGGGGGAAAGGTCTCCTCTTCTTCAGGGCTTCAGACCAGTGAATAATATTAGAATTCCAATGAGATGAGATAGAAGACCTATGTTAGGGCTTGATAAAGACTATGATATCTTAATGGCGCCATGAACTGTCGGGTGGGTCTTCTTTTGAAAAAGAAAAAGATACTGCTAGACTATTAACACATTTCGGGGGGAAAGGTCTCCTCTTCTTCAGGGCTTCAGCAGTGGATAATATTAGAATTCCAATGAGATGAGATAGAAGACTTATGTTAGGGCTTGATAAAGACTATGATATCTTAATGGCACCATAAACTGTTGGGTGGCTCTTCTTTTGAAAAAGAAAAAGATACCGCTAGACTATTAACATGTTTCAGTGGAAAGGTCTCCTCTTCTTCAGGGCTTCAGCAGTGGATAATATTCGAATTCCAATGGGATGAGATAGAAGACCTATGTTAGGGCTTGATAAAAACTATGATATCTTAATGGCACCATGAACTGTCGGGTGGGTCTTCTTTTGAAAAAGAAAAAGATACTACTAGACTATTAACACGTTTCGGGGGGAAAGGTCTCCTCTTCTTCAGGGCTTCAGCAGTGGATAATATTAGAATTCCAATGAGATGAGATAGAAGACTTATGTTAGGGCTTGATAAAGACTATGATATCTTAATGGCACCATAAACTGTCGGGTGGCTCTTCTTTTGAAAAAGAAAAAGATACCGCTAGACTATTAACATGTTTCGGTGGAAAGGTCTCCTCTTCTTCAGGGCTTCAGCAGTGGATAATATTCGAATTCCAATGGGATGAGATAGAAGACCTATGTTAGGGCTTGATAAAAACTATGATATCTTAATGGCGCCATGAACTGTCTGGTGGGTCTTCTTTTGAAAAAGAAAAAGATACCGCTAGACTATTAACACGTTTCGGGGGAAAGGTATCCTCTTCTTCAGGGCTTCAGACCGATGGATAATATTAGAATTCCAATGAGATGAGATAGAAGACCTATGTTAGGGCTTGATAAAGACTATGATATCTTAATGGCACAATGAACTGTCGGGTGGGTCTTCTTTTGAAAAAGAAAAGATACCGCTAGACTAATAACACGTTTCAAGGGACAGGTCTCCTCTTCTTCAGGGCTTCAGCAGTGGATAATATTAGAATTCCAATGAGATGTGATAGAAGACCTATGTTAGGGCTTGATAAAGACTATGATATCTTAATGACACCATGAACTGAAGGGTGGGTCTTCTTTTGAAAAAGATACCTCTAGACTATTAACACGTTTCGGGGGAAAGGTCTCCTCTTCTTCAGGGCTTCAGACCAGTGGATAATATTAGAATTCCAATGAGATGAGATAGAAGACCTATGTTAGGGCTTGATAAAGACTATGATATCTTAATGGCACAATGAACTGTCGGGTGGGTCTTCTTTTGAAAAAGAAAAGATACCGCTAGACTATTAACACGTTTCAAGGGACAGGTCTCCTCTTCTTCAGGGCTTCAGACCAGTGGATAATATTAGAATTCCAATGAGATGAGATAGAAGACCTATGTTAGGGCTTGATAAAGACTATGATATCTTAATTTTGCCATGAACTGTCGGGTGGGTCTTCCTTTGAAAAAGAAAAAGATACCGCTAGACTATTAACACGTTTCGGGGGAAAGGTCTCCTCTTCTTCAGGGCTTCAGACCAGTGGATAATATTTGAATTCCAATGAGATGCGATAGAAGACTTATGTTAGGTCAAAAACTACGATATCCTAACGGCGCCATGAACTACTGGCTGTGTCTTCTTTTGCATGTCATCGTTATTCTAATACTATCCAGAGTCTTTTTAATCAAGCATTTAATTTTTATTTTTTTGTATCCTAGCATCCTGTATTTCTGCTGACCTTGTACTCTCCTTCTGCAGATAAACAGCAGTATCGGTGCTTACGTTCTCGATGTCATTAGGATTCTTCACGGGGACCCGGAGAATGATTGCTACATCATTCACTCTTATTGATTTCACACGTGTGATTGCTTCATTCATTAATGAAAGGAAGGCCCTCATCATGGCCGGATAATTAAGCCTGTTTGTTTGTGCGATACCTATTTCCTCCTCTGCCGTAATGGAGAGCTAATGTGACACCCCGCGTCATTATTCAACATAGAAAAGACCGGTGCATCCCCCGGGTGTGACTAATCCAGCAAATTAGAACCAGCATCATTACAAATATGTACTTCATTGGGACTAAGTGCGTGAAATGACAATGAGGTCTGTGGAGGGGGGGGGGGGGGATGGCAATGATTTAAATTACAAAATGTAATTTGAATTGTTGAAAATTGAAAATGTAAATTGTTTGACCGGCACTGAGCAAACCTGCTAATGCACGAGTCTGGATAACACGTAATTATTCAGGTTCAGCTTATCACATAAACACTGATGAAGGGGGAAGGGAGGAGGAGCTCCCGAAACGCATTGAGTTTCTTGTATATTCCTGTTACATAGTTAGTCTGGCTGAAAAAAGACAAAAGTCCATCCAGTTCAACTATTTAAAAAAAAAAAAAAGTTATAATCCTACACCCACAGTTGATCCAGAGGAAGGCAAAAAAACCCAGCAAAGTATGATCCAATTTGAGGCTGCTGGGAAAAAAATTCCTTCCTGATCCCCCGAGAGGCAATCAGATATTCCCTGGATCAACTTTCCCTATAAAGTTCTGTTTGTATAATAAAGATTTCCTGGCCTCAATATATATCCTTGGCATGCTCATTTTTCCCACATTCCTTTACTTATAACTTCACTTTTTTCTCTGCACCTGGGGACTTTTTATATATTTCATCCGGAGAGATTTGTTTTACTTTTTATCTGGATATTGACTGGACATGTATTTTATAATAGCATATAATTGATATGCTTTTTGTTCATTATTATTATGGGGCTCCCGGGTGTCAGGGATCGCGGCGTCCTGTCGGCCGGCGCACGTGCACTGGCGCCGGCTCACGCCAGGACACAGGCACCAGGTCCCGGCGAGCCGCAGATGACAGGACGCCGCGCATGCGCAGTAGGAGCCGCGGGCGCACCTTGGGCGGCCAATGACAGCCCGGGGGCGCGTCCTGGGTGGCCAATGAAAGTGCAGGGCGTGATATTTAACCCCTTTGCGCCGGCCGCACACAAATGTGCGACCTCCTAGACGCCGAGCGGCCGCACATTTGCGTCCATGTAACTAAATACATATGTGCTGAGAGCGCGCGCCCTGCGCGCTTCCAGCACACATGTGTGGTACTCACGGAAAGGTCCCGGTCCGCTCTTTCGAACGGGACCTTTCCCGATCATGTGACTGCCGTAACGCGTCATCACGGCGGTCACATGATTCCTAAGCCACGCCCCAACCGCCCCGCCTCCCGGCGTCTGAATCTCTTAAAGGGCCGGGAGGCATCGGCGGGAAGGGGTTAAAGATGCCCTGCACTGTCACTAATCGCCGCAAGGTCTATCTGAGTTCCTGAGTCCTGTACCTGAGTTATTGACCCTGATTGACCCTGACTACGCTGCCTTCTCCGCCTGCCGATTCTCCGCCTGCCGATTCTGTACCTCGCCTACCCCACGGGACCACTACTCGTGATCCATCCTGCTAGGTCCTGCCGGCCTCCTCACATCTGGCTCTCCGGGTACCTATACATCCCCGGAGGTTCCCTCTGCCACTGGTGGGCCTGCTCAGAGGTCGTGACCTGGTCCTAGTCTGTTTCAAGTCCATCCCCACCATCAGGGGCCCTGGTGAAAGCACAGACCGGGACTTAGACTCCACGCTTTGGGTAGGTCTGTCAAGTGGGCAGCCAGAGGCACCACCTGGCGGATCATAACACCGGGTGAGCTACCTTTGAGGGTTGTTGCCTATGAGGACGACGTATCGGTGATTTTCACTGGGACAGATGAAGCAGAGGAGGTTGTCTCTCTGAAATCACTGTACTCTGAAGCATCAGGCTCCAAGATCAATCAATAAGAGTAAAGTTTTCTGGATGGGAAAGGAAGGTGAGGTGTTTGATCTCCCGGACGCCTTTCCAATGCCCCAAGAAAAAATTAAGATACTAGGCACTGAATTTGGACCCGGCAATTATAGCCTTAAAAAATTGGGAAGCCAGGCTGGAAGTTGCCAATACTAGGGTGATCAGCTGGAAGAGATGGAAGTTATCTCTGAGGGAAAGGGTTAAATTGATTAAGACCTGATTCCAGTCTTCTTGCATATCAGCTTTGTCTGCATCTTGCCCGTGTCTCTCTATGCTAGGGTCTCTAGTGTGTTCTTCCAGATGCTGTGGGGGAACAGACTGAACCTCATCAAGAGGAACGTCACCGATCTGTCCAGGAGAGAGGGAGGCTTAGGTAAGGTCAACCCAGGTTCTCTTCTTTTCACTGCTTTTTCTCAAGTTTAAGATTGGTAATATGCATGTAGTGGAACTGTCAAGGTCCTACCTTTTCCCTGTGGTTATGTTACTTCATGTGCTGGTGTCCATCTTGGATTCTGCTGTGCATGATGGGAGCCCTTTTATGCCTTCAGGTTTCTGTGGTCCATCCTCCAGAGGGGTGTGGCTGATGACATATAAGCCTGTGGCCCGCACATGCTCTTTGCACTTGTGTCTTGTGTCTTTGTGTCGCTGTTACTCTGTTCTGACTCTCGTGACTCTCCTGGTATCTGATTCGGCTTGTCTTGACTATTCTTTGTATTCTCCTTTGATCTGACCCTCTGTTGCTGAACCCGGCTCGTGACCTGTGATTCTCGTCTGCTGTCCTGTACTGTTCTGTCCTGTTGTTGTTGACCCCGGCTTGTCTGACTACTCTTTTGTCTCTTCCACCAGCTACACGCCATTGGCGGCGGCCATTACCGCAGCTGAGGTGTCTCGGGGGCCGCGACCTGGTTCCTGGCTGCGTCAAGTCCATCCCCACCATCAGGGGCCCTGGTGAAGGGCAGCCTGGGACTTAGACTCCGCGCCCTGAGGGACTTCGGTCTGTGGGTGGTGGTTGTCGTCAGCCAGTGCGTTACATTGTTAGGCCTGCCTGTCCGTTCCTCAGCTCCTGCCCTGACATTACACAAGTGCCATGAACCCTGACGGTGCAGGCACGCCTTCGCTCCCAATGCTAGTCGCCAGACTCGATCAACAGGATCACCTGTTGGATCAGTTCGCTCAGGCGTTGCAAACTCTGCTTGCACGCACCGCGCACCTTACTCCTGGTGTTATTAGGCCGGTTGTCGCTCCGGTGGTCGCTTCCGCTGCTGTTCCGCTTGCTGTGCCTACCGCCGCGGCTGATGCGGCACCCGCGGTGTCCAGAGGTATGACCGGTTCAGCCCCTCTTCCACAGCGCTTTGGGGGTGAGCCGAGTCAGTGTCGTGGGTTCCTCAACCAGGTGGGTATTTATTTTGAATTAATACCTCACGCCTTTCCGTCTGAGAGGTCAAAGGTGGGGTTCCTCATCTCACTACTCTCAGACAAGGCCTTGGCCTGGGCAAATCCCTTATGGGAGAGGAACGACCCGGTGATTCAAGATTTTTCTGGTTTTGTCGATGCCTTCCGTAGGGTATTCGACGTACCGGCTCGTTCCGCCTCGGCGGCCAAGCTGCTCATGACCATGCATCAGGGTTCACGGACCGTGGCCGAGTACGCTATAGAGTTTCGTACCCTGGTGGCAGAGGTCGGTTGGAACAATGAGGCTCTGGTGGCTGCGTTTTCCCATGGTCTTTCTGACTCATTGAAGGACGAGATTGCAGCTAAGGAACTGCCTGTGGTGTTGGAGGAGCTCATCTCTTTCCTGATCCTGATTGACACCAGGCTCAGGGAGAGGCCTTCACTCAAGGAACGCCTGCGGAGGCCTTCCAATCGACTGGCACCTGCGTTTTCTGTCCCACCCGTTCCTCCCTCTCCTCCCACGCCTCCTGGGGATAGCTTGTCTGGTGGGGAACCCATGCAGCTGGGGTTTGCTCGCCTTTCCGAGGGGGAGCGGGCCGCTCGGCGTCGGGGTGGTCGCTGCCTGTACTGTGGCCTCGGTGGGCACTTTCGGCAGTCTTGTCCGGTCCGTCCGGGAAACGCTCGCACCTGAGATCATGTCGGGGACAGATCTTGGGTGGAGTTTCCTCGTCCCCGGCGTTCCGCAAGGATAAGCCACTGATCACCGTGGTCCTTTCTTGGACAGGGGGCTCGGTGACGGCCCAGGCGTTGGTAGACTCTGGGGCCGGTGGGTTGTTCTTGGACAGCTCGTTTGCTGCGCAGCACTCCATTCCCCTGCAGGCTCGTGCTGCCCCATTGGTTCTCGAAGCAATAGATGGCAGGCCCCTGCAGCCGCCGCAGGTTACCCATGAGACCCTGCCAATAGAGGTAGCCATTGGGGCTGTTCACAGGGAGTTGGCCTGTTTTCAGGTGATTTCTTCCCCACACTATTCGGTGGTTTTGGGGTATCCCTGGCTCCAGAGGCACAATCCAACCTTCAATTGGCAAACAGCCGAGATTCTCTCATGGTCTCCACAGTGTGGGGCCGGGTGCATCCGGGGGCCGGTTAAGGTATTGTGTGCCTCCTCGGACTCTGCGTTGCCCACCGACTATGGGGAATACCGGGACGTGTTCGATAAGGTACGCGCTGGTACCTTACCACCGCATCGTCCTTACGACTGCGCCATATCCCTGCAACCCGGGGCCACTCCTCCACGTGGCAGGGTGTACCCTCTCTCGGTTGCGGAGAATAAGGCCATGGAAGAGTACGTGGTGGATGCGCTTTCCCGGGGGCACATTCGTAAGTCTACTTCCCCAGCAGGAGCGGGGTTTTTTTTCGTAAAGAAGAGAGGTGGGGAATTGAGGCCCTGCATCGATTATAGGGGTCTCAATCGGATTACCATTAAAAATGCATATCCAATTCCTTTGATTTCTGAGTTATTCGACCGCCTTAAGGGAGCAACGGTCTTTACCAAACTCGACCTTAGGGCGGCGTACAACCTCGTACGGATCAGACAGGGGGATGAGTGGAAGACCGCATTTAACACCAGAACTGGGCACTACGAATACCTGGTGATGCCCTTCGGATTGTGTAACGCGCCCGCGGTCTTTCAGGAATTCATAAAGGATGTCCTTCGTGATTTGTTGCAGCAATGCGTAGTGGTTTACCTGGATGACATCTTGGTTTACTCTACCTCCATGGAGTCCCATGTCCAGGATGTTAAGCAGGTGCTGCAACGATTGCGTGAGAACGGACTCTTTTGTAAACTCGAGAAGTGCGAGTTCCATCGATCCCAGGTTGCCTTTTTGGGCTACATAATTTCCGCGGAGGGATTTTCCATGGACCCTCAGAAGGTTGCGGCAGTTCTGCAGTGGCCTCGTCCCAATGGTCTTCGGCCCATTCAGCGCTTTCTGGGTTTTGCCAACTACTATCGGAAGTTCATCAGGAACTTCTCCACATTGGCAAAGCCTCTCTCTGACCTAACCAAGAAGGGGAGTAACCCTCACGAGTGGCCATCCGAGGCCATCAGAGCTTTCGAGGCTCTGAAAGCTGCCTTTGCTTCGGCTCCGATTCTTTCGCATCCCAATCCTGGGTTGCCCTTCGTCCTCGAAGTTGATGCTTCCGAGACGGGAGTAGGGGCTCTCCTGTCTCAGCGTCGGTCACCCGATGGACCCCTACTTCCCTGCGGGTTCTACTCCAGGAATTTTTCCTCGGCTGAGTGCAACTACCAGATTGGAGATCGGGAGTTGTTGGTCATCATTCTGGCTCTCAAGGAATGGAGGCACCTGCTCGAGGGTTCCGCGGTTCCGGTCCTCATTCTTACCGATCACAAGAACCTGACTTATCTTTCGGAGGCCAAGAGATTGACACCCCGCCAGGCCAGATGGGCTCTGTTCTTGTCACGCTTCAACTATGTGGTTTCATATTTGCCTGGTTCCAAGAATGTCAGGGCTGATGCGTTATCACGGCAATACTCTGAGTTGTCCAGGGAGGACTCTGAGCCAATCTCACTTATACCTCCAGATCAGATCCTGGCTGCCATTCGCACCAGTCTGACCTCTCCCCTTGGGGAGCAGATTTTGGCGGCTCAAACTGATGCTCCTCCCGGGAGGCCGGAGGGTAGATGTTTCGTACCCGAGGGATTGCGCACCCGCCTGCTGCGTACCTACCATAACGCCAAAACTGCCGGGCATCCAGGGAAGAACCAGCTGTGTTGGGTCGTCTCTCGCTTATTCTGGTGGCCAACCCTCCGTGCCGACATTGCCTCTTATGTAGCGGCATGTTCGATCTGTGCCCAGAATAAGTCTCCACGGCATCTCCCTTTGGGTCTTCTGCAACCCATTCCCAATGGGGAGCGTCCTTGGTCACATCTAGGGATGGACTTTATTGTAGACCTCCCGGTGTCTCGGGGTCATACGGTCATCCTCATGATCGTCGATCGGTTTTCCAAGATGTGCCATTGCATTCCACTCAGGAAATTACCCACAGCGCAGGAACTGGCCACGGTCTTTTCCAGGGAGATTTTTCGCCTGCATGGGTTACCTAAGGTGATTGTCTCAGACCGCGGGAGTCAGTTTGTGTCCAGATTCTGGCGTGCCTTCTGCTCCCAGTTGGGTATTAGTCTCTCCTTTTCATCAGCCTACCACCCGCAGTCCAATGGGGCTGCGGAGCGTTCCAATCAGGCCTTAGAACAATTCCTTCGGTGTTATATTTCAGACCATCAGGATGATTGGGCCGATCTCCTGCCGTGGGCAGAGTTTGCCAGGAACTCGGCGGTCAACTCCTCCACCGGGATGTCTCCCTTCATGGCCAACTATGGGTTTCAACCCGCGGTATTACCTGAGAGGTTCTCACCACAGGACATTCCGGCTGTGGAGAACCATCTTGCTGCCCTGCGTTCTTCTTGGGGGCAGATCCAGAGGGCCTTGAGGGACTCAGCTCAGCGCCAGAAGTTCCAGGCTGATCGCAGACGGTTGCCCGCTCCTTCATACCAGGTCGGCGATCGGGTGTGGTTGTCTACTCGCAACCTCAATCTTCGGGTGCCCACACCCAAACTGGCTCCCCGTTTTGTCGGTCCTTTCCGCATTCTCCGCAAAGTGAATCCGGTGGCCTATGCACTTGCCCTTCCGTCTGGGATGCGGATCTCCAATATCTTTCATGTTTCCCTGTTGAAACCTCTGATCTGCAATCGCTTCACTACCTCTCTTCCTCGGCCCCGTCCTGTCCGGGTTGACGGTCATGAGGAGTATGAGGTGAGCCGGATCCTGGACTCTCGATTGGTGCGCGGTCAATTACAGTTCCTGGTTCATTGGCGCGGTTATGGTCCCGAGGAGCGTTCCTGGGTTCCTTCCGCGGATGTCCATGCTCCTGCCCTCCTCCGCGCTTTTCATACCCGCTTTCCTCAGAAACCTTTTGTTGAGCCGCGGAGGGGGAGGGGCCCTTGAGGGGGAGGTACTGTCAAGGTCCTACCTTTTCCCTGTGGTTATGTTACTTCATGTGCTGGTGTCCATCTTGGATTCTGCTGTGCATGATGGGAGCCCTTTTATGCCTTCAGGTTTCTGTGGTCCATCCTCCAGAGGGGTGTGGCTGATGACATATAAGCCTGTGGCCCGCACATGCTCTTTGCACTTGTGTCTTGTGTCTTTGTGTTGCTGTTACTCTGTTCTGACTCTCGTGACTCTCCTGGTATCTGATTCGGCTTGTCTTGACTATTCTTTGTATTCTCCTTTGATCTGACCCTCTGTTGCTGAACCCGGCTCGTGACCTGTGATTCTCGTCTGCTGTCCTGTACTGTTCTGTCCTGTTGTTGTTGACCCCGGCTTGTCTGACTACTCTTTTGTCTCTTCCACCAGCTACACGCCATTGGCGGCGGCCATTACCGCAGCTGAGGTGTCTCGGGGGCCGCGACCTGGTTCCTGGCTGCGTCAAGTCCATCCCCACCATCAGGGGCCCTGGTGAAGAGCAGCCTGGGACTTAGACTCCGCGCCCTGAGGGACTTCGGTCTGTGGGTGGTGGTTGTCGTCAGCCAGTGCGTTACATTGTTAGGCCTGCCTGTCCGTTCCTCAGCTCCTGCCCTGACAGGAACCTCCTGGATGGGCAGGTATGTTTAGATCTTGGTTTAGGCCTTTTCTACGACTTTGGGAAGAAGGTGACCAAGTGAAGAATCTCAGGGGTCATTGTGGTCAGCTTCCAGCCTATATCTTTCTGTGCCTGAAGTTGCTGCGGCAGTGGCGATTGTCGACTGAAGATTTCAGATCTGCTCTGAGGAAAGGCCTTATGAGCTGAATCTTGAGCGAAGCCTTTCATGACCCACTGGCCTTAAGGGATTGCCTAGGTGAAATTATGAGGGAAGGGTTAAGGCTAATTAGTTTGGATAGAGTCTCCCTTAAATTTAGGGATCTGGCCTGGCTGTGCTTCCACAAGAGGCTCTATGTTAGAGGCAATTTGAAGATGGGATCATGGTTGTCCAAGGAGGAGTGTGCAGGTGAGGAGGAGACTATGGACCGTTTTCTCCTTCGTTGCCCATTTAACATAGAGGTATACAAAGAGGTGGGGCCGGCCCTCGGTGTTCCTTTCCTCTCTAGGCTGGGTTATGCTGAGTGGGTGTACGGAGCATTCAACACTGGTGGAGCTTTTTGTATGGATACACTTTTTTTTAGTTAGCCTAGTAGTCTGCTATTTCACCTGGAACGCACGGTGTCAGGTCACCACTCGGCGTAAAATCCTTCCTGTTCAGGAGGTGGTGTGTGACATTTTGCATGAGGTGGGGAAGATTCGGGTGCTTGAGAGAGGCAAGTGGGGTCGGGGGGCTTGGTTGAAAGCGTGGAGGGGTTTCAAGCCTCCCTGACTACAAGGAGTCTCTTTCTAGGGGGTGGCTGTCTGTCTCTTATCACCCTAGTTTTTTTCCTTGATGCCTAATTTTTGAAAAATGGCTGCGTACATAGGTGATGGGTGTACATAGGTGATGGGTGTACATAGGTGATGGGTGTACATAGGTGATGGGTGTACATAGGTGAGGGTGTACATAGGTGATGGGTGTACATAGGTGATGGGTGTACATAGGTGATGGGTGTACATAGGTGAGGGTGTACATAGGTGATGGGTGTACATAGGTGATGGGTGTACATAGGTGATGGGTGTACATAGATGATGGGTGTACATAGGTGAGGGTGTACATAGGTGGTGGGCGTACATAGGTGATGGGCGTACATAGGTGATGGACGTACATAGGTGATGGGCGTACATAGGTGATGGGCGTACATAGGTGATGGCCGTACATAGGTGATGGGCGTACATAGGTGATGGGCGCACATAGGTGATGGGCGCACATAGGTGATGGGCGTACATAGGTGATGGACGTACATAGGTGATGGTGTACATAGGTGATGGTGTACATAGGTGAGGGTGTACATAGGTGAGGGTGTACATAGGTGATGGGTGTACATAGGTGAGGGTGTACATAGGTGATGGGCGTACATAGGTGGTGGGCGTACATAGGTGATGGCCGTACATAGGTGATGGGCGTACATAGGTGATGGGCGTACATAGGTGATGGGTGTACATAGGTGATGGGCGCACATAGGTGATGGGCGTACATAGGTGATGGCCGTACATAGGTGATGGGCGCACATAGGTGATGGGCATACCTAGGTGATGGGCGTACATAGGTGATGGATGTACATAGGTGATGGTCGTACATAGGTGGGGGGTGTACATAGGTGGGGGGTGTACATAGGTGATGGGCATACATAGGTGATGGGCGTACATAGGTAATGGGCGTACATAGGTGATGGTGTACATAAGTGATGGGTGTACATAGGTGATGGGTGTACATAGGTGATGGGCGCACATAGGTGATGGGCGCACATAGGTGATGGGCGCACATAGGTGATGGCCGTACATAGGTGATGGGCATACCTAGGTGATGGGCGTACATAGGTGATGGATGTACATAGGTGATGGTCATACATAGGTGGGGGGTGTACATAGGTGGGGGGTGTACATAGGTGATGGGCATACATAGGTGATGGGCGTACATAGGTAATGGGCGTACATAGGTGATGGTGTACATAAGTGATGGGTGTACATAGGTGATGGGTGTACATAGGTGATGGGCGCACATAGGTGATGGGCGCACATAGGTGATGGGCGCACATCGGTGATGGGCGTACATAGGTGATGGCCGTACATAGGTGATGGGCGCACATAGGTGATGGGCATACCTAGGTGATGGGCGTACATAGGTGATGGATGTACATAGGTGATGGTCATACATAGGTGGGGGGTGTACATAGGTGATGGGCATACATAGGTGATGGGCGTACATAGGTAATGGGCGTACATAGGTGATGGTGTACATAAGTGATGGGTGTACATAGGTGATGGTGTACATAGGTGATGGGTGTACATAGGTGATGGGTGTACATAGGTGATGGGCGCACATAGGTGATGGGCGTACATAGGTGATGGGTGTACATAGGTGGGGGGTGTACATAGGTGATGGTGTACCTAGGTGGGGGGCGCACATAGGTGATGGGCGTACATAGGTGATGGTGTACATAGGTGATGGGCGTACATAGGTGGTGGGCGTACATAGGTGAGGCAAGTGGGGTCAGGGGGCTTGGTTGAAGGTGTGGAGGGGTTTCAAGCCTCCCTGACTACAAGGAGTCTCTTCTAGGGGGTGGCTGTCTGTCTCTTATCACCCTAGTTTTTTTCCTTGATGCCTAATTTTTGAAAAATGGCTGCGTACATAGGTAATCGGCGTACATAGGTGATGGGTGTACATAGGTGATGGGTGTACATAGGTGATGGGCGTACATAGGTGATGGGCGCACATCGGTGATGGGCCGTACATAGGTGATGGGCGCACATAGGTGATGGGCGTACATAGGTGATGGACGAACCTAGGTGATGGGCGTACCTAGGTGATGGGCGTACATAGGTGATGGGCGTACATAGGTGATGGTCGTACATAGGTGGGGGGCGTACATAGGTGATGGGCGTACATAGGTGATGGGCGTACATAGGTGATAGGTGTACATAGGTGATGGCCGTACATAGGTGATGGCCGTACATAGGTGATGGTGTACATAGGTGATGGGTGTACATAGGTGATGGGCGTACATAGGTGATGGGCGCACATAGGTGATGAGCGTACATAGGTGATGGGTGTACATAGGTGGGGGGTGTACATAGGTGATGGTGTACCTAGGTGGGGGGCGCACATAGGTGATGGGCGTACATAGGTGATGGTGTACATAGGTGATGGGCGTACATAGGTGGTGGGCGTACATAGGTGATGGTGTACATAGGTGATGGGCGTACATAGGTGATGGGCGTACATAGGTGATGGGCGTACATAGGAGATGGGCGTACATAGGTGATGGGTGTACCTAGGTGATGGGCATACATAGGTGATGGTGTACATAGGTGGTGGGCGTACATAGGTGATGGTGTACCTAGGTGGGGGGTGCACATAGGTGATGGGCGTACATAGGTGATGGTGTACATAGGTGATGGGCGTACATAGGTGGTGGGCGTACATAGGTGGTGGGCGTACATAGGTGATGGTGTACCTAGGTGGGGGGCGCACATAGGTGATGGGCGTACATAGGTGATGGGCGTACATAGGTGATGGGCGTACATAGGTGATGGGCGTATATAGGTGATGGGCGTACATAGGTGGTGGGCGTACATAGGTGATGGGCGTACATAGGTGGTGGGCGTACATAGGTGATGGGTTGTGCCTCTTAGGCCCTCTCTGTTGCTTTATTTAAATATTTTTCTACAGTTCGAAAGTTTTAGTACTAGACTGTGTATATTGTATATATACTGAACATAGATGTACATTCCTTTTGTTTTCCATTGAAGTATGACTGTACTATTGTTATGTTTTTTACTTTTGTATAAAATTCTATTACTTGATTCTTTTCAGTAAAAGATCAACAGAGTCCTCCAGCAGCACAGAGTATTTCAGGAGAGGAGAGTTATAGAGGAAGGGGCGGAGTCCTCCAGCAGTGCAGAGTATTTCAGGAGGGGAGAATTACAGAGGAAGGAGCGGAGTCCTCCAGCAGAGCAGAGTATTTCAGGAGAGGAGAGTTATAGAGGAAGGAGCGGAGTCCTCCGGCAGCGCAGAGTATTTCAGGAGAGGAGAGTTATAGAGGAAGGAGCGGAGTCTTCCAGCAGATGAGAGTATTTCAGGAGAGGAGAGTTATAGAGGAAGGAGCGGAGTCCTCCAGCAGTGCAGAGTATTTCAGGAGAGGAGAGTTACAGAGGAAGGAGCGGAGTCCTCCGGCAGAGCAGAGTATTTCAGGAGAGGAGGGTTATAGAGGAAGGAGCGGAGTCCTCCGGCAGCGCAGAGTATTTCAGGAGAGGAGAGTTACAGAGGAAGGAGCGGAGTCCTCCGGCAGCGCAGAGTATTTCAGGAGAGGAGAGTTATAGAGGAAGGAGCGGAGTCCTCCGGCAGCGCAGAGTATTTCAGGAGAGGAGAGTTATAGAGGAAGGAGCGGAGTCCTCCAGCAGCGCAGAGTATTTCAGGAGAGGAGAGTTACAGAGGAAGGAGCGGAGTCCTCCGGCAGAGCAGAGTATTTCAGGAGAGGAGTTATAGAGGAAGGAGCGGAGTCCTCCGGCAGAGCAGAGTATTTCAGGAGAGGAGAGTTATAGAGGAAGAAGCGGAGTCCTCCAGCAGAGCAGAGTATTTCAGGAGAGGAGAGTTATAGAGGAAGGAGCGGAGTCCTCCAGCAGCGCAGAGTATTTCAGGAGAGGAGAGTTACAGAGGAAGGAGCGGAGTCCTCCGGCAGAGCAGAGTATTTCAGGAGAGGAGTTATAGAGGAAGGAGCGGAGTCCTCCGGCAGAGCAGAGTATTTCAGGAGAGGAGAGTTATAGAGGAAGGAGCGGAGTCCTCCAGCAGAGCAGAGTATTTCAGGAGAGGAGAGTTATAGAGGAAGGAGCGGAGTCCTCCAGCAGCGCAGAGTATTTCAGGAAAGGAAAGCACCAACAGTGTGAGGGTACACATCCTGTGGATTTCATCAGTGCCGTGTACTACACTACGTACTCAACGTTCATCTGAAGACTCTGGATCCACATGTACACACAATCTTCTGCACCTACAGCAAAGTTTAATTTAAAAAATGGCTGACCCAGCTCCAACCAACAGAGCTCGGGACTAATGAGTGAGTTGGCCTTCGTTGTTCCGTCACCAGAAGTAGAAAAAAAAAAATACAAAAATAAAACATCATTTCATAGCTCCTTTACATAAATCCTGACAGGCCTCTGGTGACGGGAGAATTGTATTTTTTTGGTCCTGCTTTGTTTAGCGCAGACTTTCATATCCCTTCACCGCGGGAAAACAAAGACGTTGTACGGGATCCATGATTATTTAATGAAGGCATCGAAAAGTGACATTCTTCGCTCGCAGTGGTGTAACATGCTGCTCCGGCACATCGGAGTTCAAAGGAAATCGTTTGTTTGGTAAGCCAGCTTCATGTTTTCATGATGTCATGTCGGCTATAAGGACACGGCGGCGACAATGATGAACGGAACGGAGGCCGTGTGACTTGTAAATAAGATGAGTAATTGATTTGTGAAAGAACGCTAATCTCAGGATTACTCAGATGGTCTTTTTTTAATTTTAAAGCCACATCAGCATGAGGGAGCTTTCCTTAGAGCCGCTGAAATGATCCGATACAGCAGAGAGCAGTCATTGTCAGCGAGAAGAGGGGTCGCATTCAGGGGTGGACTGACCATTTGGAAACTCTGGCACTGCCCGAGGGCCCGGGGTCAGTAGGGGGCCCCATGAGATGCCCCTGGTTGCTTTTTCATAGGCTTTTTTGAGTTTGGGCAAGGACACATGGATAGGCTGCATTCTCAGTGATGTCACCGGCCTCTAGTGAATGGATAGGCTGCATTCTCAGTGATGTCACCGGCCTCTAGTGAATGGATAGGCTGCATTCTCAGTGATGTCACCGGTCTCTAGTGAATGGATAGGCTGCATTCTCAGTGATGTCACCGGCCTCTAGTGAATGGATAGGCTGCATTCTCAGTGATGTCACCGGTCTCTAGTGAATGGATAGGCTGCATTCTCAGTGATGTCACCAGTCTCTAGGTAAGGGATAGGCTGCATTCTCAGTGATGTCACCGCTCTCTAGTGAATGGATAGGCTGCATTCTCAGTGATGTCACCGGCCTCTAGTGAATGGATAGGCTGCATTCTCAGTGATGTCACCGGCCTCTAGTGAATGGATAGGCTGCATTCTCAGTGATGTCACCGGCCTCTAGTGAATGGATAGGCTGCATTCTCAGTGATGTCACCGGTCTCTAGTGAATGGATAGGCTGCATTCTCAGTGATGTCACCGGCCTCTAGTGAATGGATAGGCTGCATTCTCAGTGATGTCACCAGTCTCTAGGTAAGGGATAGGCTGCATTCTCAGTGATGTCACCGCTCTCTAGTGAATGGATAGGCTGCATTCTTAGTGATGTCACAGGTCTCTAGTGAATGGATAGGCTGCATTCTCAGTGATGTCACCGCTCTCTAGTGAATGGATAGGCTGCATTCTCAGTGATGTCACTGGCTCCTGAGAGGAACATTTTTACAAGCGCCACACTACTGAATATTCATTTGGATCCTGTCTTCAAGCCATAAAACCATTAAGACTCAAGTCATTATCTCTTTTCCCTGATAGGTACAACCTTAGCTATGATTCTCCAGAAGAACGCTTTTTAATCTAAGAACATTACTTCCAGTAAATTCATTTTACTCAACAAATACTTTACAGAAACCAAATAAAAATATCCCCCGATTATTCAATAAAACTCTTTTGTCTCTTGCTAATGCAAATGCCATTATTCACTTTGTTTCATATTTTTTATTTTGCATACATCGCAAAGGCAATGTGACAGAAAATTCCATTTGTGTGATTAGACACCGGTATGGGTCCTCCATGCCTGATCTGCTTCTGTTTCTAATATATGTATGATAACAGTCTAAACTGAATTACAGGCTGAGTTTGACTTTTGACTGGAATTTTTATTAAAGTATGGCTCCGGGGTAGTGCTTAGAAGAGAATAAATTATTGTTATGTGTCTATTTTTTCTACTTTCTATTCAATTTTTTTTTTCCTTCGCCTCCTTGTTGCATCAAGGATTTTTTTTTTTCTTCTGCTTTAGTTCCTTTGCTTCTAAAGACGAATTTATCAATTATTAACTGAATAGGAAATTCTTAAAAAGAAGCGATGGAATTTGCAATGAATAGGAAAATTCATTTAAGTTAGCCATCACCAATGAAATGTAGGCATCCTCACAAAAAAAAAAAAAATCTCACCATCTTTAAAATAAAAGTAATTAATTCCCATTTTTTTTCTTGGAAGCTTTGTAGTTTAGATCTGTATCAGATAATTATTTTCTTTTATTCAGCCCTGTGGAAATGCTGCCGGTCATGCGATGACTATACAGGCGTGGGAAGGAACTGGTTTACTGTATGGCAATGAGCTATTATTTTTTTTAGCACTTTTTTTTTTTCAATGTGACAACCATTTGAACCCCTTTTGTTCAGAGCGCTGTGGAATTTTATGGCTTTTCTTGTAATAATATCATATTTATTTTTTAGAGATTGGCAGATAATCACCCTATTCAATCTGCCCCTCCTCAAGCTGGTTTCCCAGGGACGTGCTGCCATCGGGCACCTAATGGTGGCAGTAGCGAGCACAGTAAATTGAAGATCTGTCCTATTAGAGCACATGTGTCCCAGGGGACGAATTAGATGTGATGTAATTAGATGTGTTGGCTACATATCAGTTTTCTGTTTTTGGTCTTCACCTGGTGATCTGGCCAGTAACACCTCCTGTATTAGAGCGCCCTCACTCTGGAGGAAGGAGCACAGGGGACACCTTTGGACAGAAGCATTTTCAGTTTGGGGGGTAGGGAAGTGTTAGATGTAGCAAATTTAGATCCACTAACAAAATGAAACCAAACTCCAGCTAACACTTTATAATCCGTTACAGCAAACCTTTTTTTTTTCACTTTTGGGATAAAGGTTTTACATAAAGAATAATAGCAGATTATTGTAAGCACCCCCTGTCTGCACTAAAAAGTTTGTCTCATTCCTGTATACCACATGTGTCAAACACAGGGCCTGAAGGCCAAATCAAGTCCGGCAGGCCATTTCATGTGGGCCTCGCACCTCTCTTGCAGCTGCGGCACCCCCTCGTCTCCGCTCCCACCTTGTCTCAGCAGTTGTCAGCAGAGAGGAGGACAGAATGCACCCCTGCGAGGTCCTGCCCCTCTCTGTGCAGAAGCAGCACCCCCGCATCTCCGCCTCCCCTGGTCTCAGCATTGAGCAAACTCCAGAAGCTCCTCTGGTCCTCCTCCAGACCCTGCACTTTCTGATTGCCAGCTCTCCCCCCCAGCTTCTTCCCAGCAGCAGCACAAGGTAAGGGGGTGCACTGTGATGTAAGGAAGGGTGCTGGACTTGTTTGAAGGGTGGATAAATAACCTCAATCAACTTTCAATAAGTGACTGTATACCATACAGAGCATACTATGCCTTGTGTGCACCCTTCCTCCCCAGGGTCTCAGTGCATCCCTGTGATTAGAGGGAAATATGCATGCCTATGTACCGTGTGTGCATGAACCAATACTAACAGACTTGCTATATTAGTGCAATACTGTGCAAATAGTACAACACTCGTGGCCATCAGTCCTCCCAATGTCCTCCCAATGTAAACCAGTTTCAAAAGTTATTCACCCTGAGGTCAACACAGAGGAGGCACTCTTTACGTCTGGAGGAAAAATCTCCTTTTGGGAGAATGTCCTATGGAAAGAAGAAACAAAATGGCAGCTTTTTGGTAAAGCCCATCATTCTACTGTTTTCAGAAAAAGCAATAAGGCCTTCAAAGAGAAGAATCCAATCCCTCCAGTCACACATGGTGGGGGTCACTGATGTTTTGGGGTTGCTTTGCTGCTTCAGGCACCGGTTGCCTTGGCTGTGTGCATGGCATTATGGAATCTGAAGGCTACCAGAGAATTCGGGGGTGCAATGTAGGGCTCAGTGTCAGAAAGTTTGGTCTCCAGTGTCAGAGGTCATGGGTCTTCCAGCAGGACAATGACCCAAAGCACACGTCAAAAAGCCCCCAGAAATGGTTTCAGACAAAGTGCTAGAGAGGACTGAACTGGCCAGCAATGAGTCCAGATCTCAATCTCATAGAGCTCCTGTGGAGAGATCTCAGAACATCTGTTGGGAAAAGGAACCCTTCCAATCTTAGAGACCTGGAACAGTTGGAGAAAGAAGAGCGATCCAAAATTCCAGTAGAGAGGTGGAAAAAACTAATTTGATGGTTACAGAAAGCATTTGATTTCAGGTATTTATTCCAAGGGGTGCGCTACCAAATATTACATGTAGGGTGCCAATAAATTTTGTCCATTCCATGTTTTGGGGTTTTGCGTGGAATGTGTCAGATTTGGCTTTTTGTTTCTCCACCTTTTTGTGTCATACCGATACATACAAAAGAAATAAACATGAAAATGCCGAAACATTTGTAATTTCAACAGTTTTCTGGGCGAAGTGATGAATTATCTGACAGAAATGCGGGGGGGGACAATATTTTTGGTCATAACTGTAGGTACATTTATTTATTTATTTATTGCAAAAGGTGCCTTTAATTGCCTTTAAATTTAAATGTCTTTAATTCACTCCATCACCTTCCTCTGTATTTTCCAAAAATCTTACTAATGGTACAGCAACGCAGCAAAAAAAATATAAAATTTTTAGACAGGACATCATTAGGAAAGATCACTAGAAAAGTAATTGCTGTGAAATCTTCTCCACTACTTCCATTTCATGACACCCTGAACCCGGGGGAATCCCAAACATTATCCTGGGGGGGGGAGTAAGTAGCTCGGCACGTTACCGAAGAGCTCGGCGAAGGTGTGACTGTTGGTAGACACTTTACCATCTCAGTCAAAGACGGGTTCCCTTTGGGAAGAAGATTACAGAAAATTACATTTATATAGCTAAAAACTACAGAAAATAATAATACAATGGAGTCAAATTGTCAGCAAACACTTGCAAGAGGTGCTGAGTGAACGGGCTGCATTCAGATTCCTATTTACAGCTTTGAATTACAATAGGGATGCAAGCTCCTACCTGGACATGCAAAATCACATGTATATATATATATATATATATATATATATATATATATAGACTTTACCTCCGCAACATCTCCAAGATACGGCCATTCTTGACATCGGGAAACCACTAAGCAACGTATTCCTACCCTTGTTATCTCTCGCCTTGACTATTGTAACTCCCTCCTCATTGGCCGACCTCATCGCAGGCTATCCCCACTCCAGTCCATCATGAATGCTGCTGCCAGACTCATCCACCTTACCAACCGTTCCATATCTGCCAGCCCTCTCTGCCAATCCCTCCACTGTCCTCCACTCAGTGTCCCCCATCCCTCTCTGCCAATCCCTCCACTGGCCTCCACTCAGTGTCCTCCATCCCTCTCTGCCAATCCCTCCACTGGCCTCCACTCAGTGTCCTCCACCCCTCTCTGCCAATCCCTCCACTGGCCTCCACTCAGTGTCCTCCACCCCTCTCTGCCAATCCCTCCACTGACCTCCACTCAGTGTCCTCCACCCCTCTCTGCCAATCCCTCCACTGACCTCCACTCAGTGTCCTCCACCCCTCTCTGCCAATCCCTCCACTGGCCTCCACTCAGTGTCCTCCATCCCTCTCTGCCAATCCCTCCTCTGACCTCCACTCAGTGTCCTCCATCCCTCTCTGCCAGTCCCTCCACTGGCCTCCACTCAGCGTCCTTCACCCCTCTCTGCCAATCCCTCCACTGGCCTCCACTTAGTGTCCTCCATCCCTCTCTGCCAAGCCCTCCACTGGCTTCCCATTGCCCAAAGGATACAATTCAAAACATTAACAATAACATATAAAGCCATTTATAATTCTTCCCCAAATTACATCACCGATCTTGTCTCCAAACATCACCCAAACCATCCTCTCCGCTCCTCACACGACCTCCTGCTCCCTTTTTCCCTTGTCTCCTCCTCCCATGCTCGTCTCCAAGACTTCTCCAGAGATTCCTCTATCCTCTGGAATTCTCTACCCCAATCTATCAGACTATCACCTACTCTGCTCACTTTTAGGCAATCTCTGAAAACCTTTCTCTTCAGGGAAGACTATCCTGCCGTCAGCTAATAATGGAATCTTCTACTCTTCCTACCAGTCCATCCCCCACAGTTGCTACCTTTTGTACCACTAGCCCCTCCCTCCTAGATTGTAAGCTCCGAGGAGCAGGGCCCTCCTAACCCTCTTGTATTGAACTGTATTGTTGCTGTATTGTCTCCCGTTATATTGTAAAGTGCTGAGCAAACTGTTGGCGCCATATAAATCCTGTTTAATAATATAACAATAATATAATAATAATAATAATATATATATATAAAATCATTGGTCAGACAGGAGATAGAGAGATACAAAGTAACAATGTTTCTAAACATTGATCAGACAGGAGATAGAGAGATACAAAGTAACATTGTTTATAAACATCGATCAGACCGGAAATAGAAAGATTGTAACATTGATTATAAACATCGATCAGACGGGAGATATAGAGATACAAAGTAACATTGTTTATAAACATTGATCAGACGGGAGATAGAGAGATACAAAGTAACATTGTTTATAAACATTGATCAGATGGGAGATAGAGACATTGTTTAGATCGGAGGTAAAGAGATACAGAGTAACATTTTTTTTATAAACATTGTTTATATGGGAGATAGAGAGATATCGAATATAACCCCAAAACCCTAACAAAACAGATACAAAGTAACATTTTTATAAACATTGTTTAGATGGGAGATAGAGAGATACAAAGTAACTTTTTTTTACAAACATTGTTCAGATGGAGATAGAGAGATACAATATAACATTGTTAGTTTTGTATCTCCTGTTTCTAAATATGATGACAGTTAAAGAAACCTGACAAGTAACATTTTTTTTTTAACAAAATGTGTTTCTATTAACCCCTTATTATTACTTTTTTTTTTATAATAACTAAGCTATTGATGAAGTAACAAGCCCATCACAGAAATGTAAAAATTGCCCTATAGGGCGCGTACCGGCGTGGGTGCTGAACTAGTTAAATAGTCCAACGCCGGCCCCATGTGTTACAATTTCATTGTACAATTTTTGTAAAATCTGCTTTAGATTTCCTCAAATCATGTAATATGGGAAACTAGCTAAGCATTCCATTCAACTTGAAACCAATCAGACAGTCCTTGTACCTCCGTAAAATATTTACTTCTCTGATTTGGTCAGAACTAACGTTTGGACTGGCGCATTGCTAATTGTTAGATCCATTATACAGAATTATACTGCGAGGATATTGACAACACCCCCCCCCCCAAAAAAAAAAAAAAATACCTTGAGGACCAATATACGCATATGGACTTTTTCTGACTCTCCTCGGTGCCATTTTTCTCCTTGGTCAGTCACTCGACATTAGTGAACTCAAAGAATCAGTATACTGATCAGTTCAATAGCATTTTCCTGAAGGAAAACTTAATACATTCTTAAAGGGAACTCTTCCTTCATCAGGTTGGGGTTCATATATAGCGCATGTTCCTCTGCAGTCATTTAGAGGGTCAATATTGCTTTAAAAATTTGTTTCCGTCCTATTCATCACCAGAATGTAATGGAACAAGGATGCATTAGGCCATCTACTGTTACATTTATCTTCCGTGATTTGTTATGAATTCATTAATTACATGTGTTTATGTAGAGCCTTTACTTACTGAACATTCACATCAGTCCCTGCCCTCAAGGAGCTTACAATCTAAGGTCCCTACCTTACATACAAAGGCCAATTTCGTCCGAATTTCAATTTGTGAAGAAATGAATCGCACATGTCTACCATAAAGTAACTATCCAGTCTGACTCTACCATTTCCACAACTGAGTAGCAGTTACGCTGGAAATGTATGCTAGACATGTACAACTCATACGTACATATAAAAGTATTCATATGTATATATACATGTAAATGTCAGCGCCTATACTGGTCTCTACATCCCTTTCGGCAAACTAATGTCTGTCTGGTTAATATTTCATACTTGCCATTGGCTTCTGTTCGCATGTTGTCAAGCAATGTTCAGAAACGTTGTCTTTTTGGAAAAAAAAATAAAATAAAATAAATAAAACAGAATGTTTTTGCAGAACATGGTAGAGAGAATTCTGCTCCAGTTCTCTGATGCATGCGAAGTGACATTTTTTGAAGATTAACAGCAGGGCGAGATGTGTGTGTCTGCTTATCATACACAATTACTGTAACGTTTTATTCAACTGTCTTTTTAGAGAATGCAAAGAGGGCCAGAGATGTGCTGGCAAGGGCTGATTGGAGTGGGCGACGTCAGAAAATATTCCGCAGAGAAGACCGGCGACTCTTTATGAGATGATTGAAGCTGGTTAGCATTTGTAATGGAGGGGAGTACATTGGCTTTGCAGGATGGGAATTCTGGTCTTGATCCCCTTCAGGTTCATGATTAGGTCATGATAAATGGAGTCGGAATTCTCTTGTGTTGCACTTATCTCCTGGAAGGTAATTGTCTGCTCCATTAGGCTTATTTCTTAAAGGGGTTTTCCACTTTTCGAAGGTTGAATGAAGCAATGGGGAGTCAGAGGAAATGATTTGTACTAGATAGTGATTAAAGCTGGATTCCAGGTATGATGTTAACTGTTGACACTACTACAGTGATCACCACTATCTTCCTTTGATGTGGAGGAACTCAAATGTCCTCCATTGAGCCCTGACCTCAACCCTACTGAAATGAACTGGAATCAACTGGAACACATGCATGCAGGTGGAGTAGGTTCCTCTTTAAGGCGCCTCCTCCCGTTGAGAGAAGGCTGGGAGGCTAGAAGAGAGGTGGGTCAGACGGCAGTTGCAGTTCCAGAGGATGGGGAAGCTCTGGAGAAGTCCTGGAGATGAGCATGGGAGGGGGAGACAGGAAGATAGAGAGCAGGAGGTCATGGGAGGAGTAGAGAGTACGGTTTGGGTGATATTTGGAGACAAGATCGGTGATGTAATTTAGGGCGGAGTTATAAATGGCTTTATATGTTATTGTTAATCTTTTGAATTTTATCCATTGGGCAATGGGAAGCCAGTGGAGGGATTGGCAATGAGGGGTGGAGGACACTGAGTTGAGGTCAGTGGAGGGATTGGAAGAGAGGGGTGGAGGACACTGAGTGGAGGCCAGTGGAGGTATTGGCAGAGAGGGATGGAGGACACTGAGTGGAGGCCAGTGGAGGTATTGGCAGAGAGGGATGGAGGACACTGAGTGGAGGCCAGTAGAGGGATTGGCAGAGAGGGGTGGAGGACACTGAGTGGAAGCCAGTGGAGGGATTGGCAGAGAGGAATGGAAGACACTGAGGGGAGGCTAGTGGAGGGATTGGAAGAGAGGGGTGGAGGACACTGAGTGGAGGCCAGTGGAGGGATTGGCAGAGAGGGATTGAGGACACTGAGTGGAGGCCAGTGGAGGGATTGGCAGAGAGGGATGGAGGACACTGAGTGGAAGTCACTAGAGGGATTGGCAGAGAGGGGTGGCAGATATGGAACGGTTAGTAAGGTGGATGAGTCTGGCCGCAGCATTCATTATAGACTGAAGAGGGGATAGCCTGCGATTAGGTCGGCCAATGAGGAGGGAGTTACAATAGTCAAGGTGAGAGATAACCAGGGAGGGAATAAGTTGCTTAGTGGTTTCCGAGGTTAGGAACGGCCGTATCTTGGAGATGTTGCAGAGGTGAAGTCTACAAGATTTGGACAGCGATTGGATTTGGGGCTGAAAGGACAGCTGGGAGTCTAGGATTACACCTAGTACCCTGGCATGAGGGGAGGTACTGATGGTCGTATTATGGATCTTGATGGAGAAGTCAGGGGAGGGGGCACGGGCTGCAGGAAATAATATGAGCTCAGTTTTGGAAAGATTGAGTTTGAGGAAGTGGAGTGACATCCATGCCGATATGTCACTTAGTAGGTTAGTAATGTGATGGGGGCATTGTCACTTTACTTCTGAAATAGAAAAACCCCAGTCTACTATTTTAAATTTTTAGAATTATAAGTCCCACCTAGACACCACAGGGTCCCATGCTTTTTTTTTGGCCGCCTGTTGGGAGGGAGCCAAGCATCATATATAGAAGCAGTATTTCTACTGTTTTATATATAGTAGCTACCTGTTGTCAATGGTTTTTAAGTAAGCAGTGGGTGCTGGTACCCATTGTGTCCCTAGTGACCACTGCTGTCACCAGCACATTTTTTACATAGCAATGACTTCACTGCATAAATATGGTTTCTGACCATACATGGGCAACTCTATTAACCAAACATGGCCATGGTCATATCTGGCCAATGATGTCAGTAATATCCTTTTCCCCTTCCCCTGTAGAACTGATGACAGCTCAGGGAGCTGTCACTGGGAAAGCAGTACTGTCAGGATTGGTCATGTGTACTGGGTCCATTGAGTTTTTAAATTTCAGACCCAAAAGGTTTGGGACCACTCAGTCTTTTTTTGTCATCACTTTTCTATGTTTATTAAAATAATAGAATATAAACTAATTGAATAGAAAATAAAACAATAGAATAGAACAGAATAGGATAGGATAGAATTAGAAAAGAATAGAATAAAACAGAAATAATATAGCCATCTTCACGAATTTGGAAAAGAAAAGAACTAGCTATTCTTCCCAAGGAATTTTGATCGATTTGAATTTGATTCGAATACTTCCAGTATTCCATTCATTTCAGTAATCCATTGACAAAATTTGAATCCGGTCGAAAGTGAATAAACAGAATGAAATGAAACAAATTTTGTTAAAAATGCAATGAAACCAAGTGAGTAACTTAACAAAACAACACAAAACAAAACACATTTTTCCGTTGTACATGTCTAGAGGGGGGTGCTGATGAGAGGAAATTGTATATGTGACCGCAGTAAGGACACAAAATCATCCAAGAGACAGATTGGGGAGCCATGGAACACCGTCCCGGGAGGAAGAGGTTATTTCATCCACCGAGACGGACTGGGGAGCCATGGAACACTGTCCCAGGAGGAAGAGGTTACTTCATCCACCAAGACGGACTGGGAAGCCATGGAACACCCTCCCGGGAGGAAGAGGTTACTTCATCCACCGAGATGGACTGGGGAGCCATGGAACACCCTCCCGGGAGGAAGAGGTTACTTCATCCACCAAGACGGACTGGGAAGCCATGGAACACCCTCCCAGGAGGAAGAGGTTACTTCATCCACCGAGACGGACTGGGGAGCCATGGAACACCCTCCCGGGAGGAAGAGGTTACTTCATCCACCAAGACGGACTGGGAAGCCATGGAACACCCTCCCAGGAGGAAGAGGCTATTTCATCTACCGAGACAGACTGGGGAGCCATGGAACACCCTCCCGGGAGGAAGAGGTTCCTTCACCCAGCGAGATGGACTGGAGAGCCAGGGAACACCCTCCCGGGAGGAAGAGGTTATTTCATCTACCGAGACAGACTGGGGAGCCATGGAACACCGTCCCGGGAGGAAGAGGTTACTTCATCCACCGAGACGGACTGGAGAGCCAGGGAACACCCTCCCGGGAGGAAGAGGTTATTTCATCTACCGAGACAGACTGGGGAGCCATGGAACACCGTCCCGGGAGGAAGAGGTTACTTCATCCACCGAGACGGACTGGAGAGCCAGGGAACACCCTCCCGGGAGGAAGAGGTTATTTCATCTACCGAGACAGACTGGGGAGCCATGGAACACCCTCCCGGGTGAAAGAGGTTACTTCATCTACCGAGACAGACTGGGGAGCCATGGAACACCCTCCTGGAAGAGATTCCTTCACCCACCGAGACGGTCCTGGTGGACCTCATGCTTTTTTTTTTGCATGAGCTGCCCCCTTAAAATCCATATCAAACTCAACGGGTCTGATATGTATTTCGGAGAGGACGTCAAAACAGAAAAAAAGCCTACAGCAAAAATTTCACACCCGTCTCTATCGCAGAGGAGCTCATAGTCTTGCCACCCTTCCAGAAGCCAGTTAACCACCAAAGCAAGGAAACCAGAGCAAAACCAAATCAAAACCTTTTAAATCAGTCTCCGCCCCAGAGGAGCTCACGGCCTAGTCACACTGTCAGAAATCAGTTAACTGCTAGTAGGGGGGCACCAGAACAATAGAAATATGCATTTTTTTTCATTCTTGCTGTAGGATGTGCTGCATCAAAAGTAAACATTTACAAAGAAAAAAAAAATGATACGGCTCAAGTTATCAGCAAATGACATTTTATTGCTGGCTTCTTTAAAAATACAAAGGGAACACAGACTCCTCCAAAGATCCCCCAAACCTTTTGGAATGCAGAGCAATTTGGCGCATCCCTAATTGGAACAAACTTGAAGCGGCGCTTCAGTTCGAGATTCACAGACATCTATCTAACCACCAAGGATCTCACCACTTCCCACTCTGCCGAAAACTTCAAAGGAAAGTGGAGTTGGGCTTATTCCATTGTTTTAGTAACTTCTGTAGCTACTACAGAAAACAAAGCTCCTGGTTTTTATAAAGGAGTGACAAAGGGGCCACACATGCGGCAGTAATAGTTTGAGGATACGGCTCCCTATTAAGGCGGCTCTAGCTGAGCGGGAGGAATCGGCTTCCTTTGATAATGCGCCGTCCACCTGTGGAGCTCTGAAGCCTACAAATAGCATCGGGAATGTGTTTTGGCAGCTATATTACAGATTTTTGTGCAAACTCACTACATATTACGTCCCACAGGAGCCCGAGAAATGAAGAGGAATTTAGATGAATTGCTGACAACGCTCTTGAACAAATTCATATTTCTTCGGCATGACAAAATTGTTCCCTTTCCAAAAAAAGAAGAAGTGAAAAGGCTTTTCCTGCTCTGACTGCAGAGATATCCAGAGTGTGAGCTCTGCCTGCCCCTCGTCGGAACACTTCCCACCCAGAGAACAGCCGATACACCCGGGAAATGAGGAATAATGAGATTACAAATCAAGTGAAGATAAAGGCTTTTAAAAGTGTGTGTGTGTATATATATATATACATATATATATATACAGGGGCGGACTGACAACTCATGGGGCCCCCGGGCAATAGGGGATCATGGGGCCCCTGTGTCCTTGCCCAAACTCAAAAAAGCCTATGAAAAAGGTACCAGGGGCATCTCATGGGGCCCCCTACTGACCCCGGGCCATCGGGCACTGCCCAAGTTTTCAAATGGTCAGTCCGCCCCTGAATATATATATATATATATATATATATATATATATAAAACTTTGAATGCTAACAGGAAAAATAAAAAAAAACTACTGTTGCTTTTTAATGCTTACGGGCACAAATTATCATCAAAGTGTCCATGTACCTGGACTCAGGACAAAAAAATGTCATGTCGTCCCATCTACCTGACCTTAAAAGGACCTTCTATCTTCTTTCAACATCCCATATGGAAAAAAAATATATTTGAAATATATTTTAAAAATTTTCTTCCCAAATATAGTGACATATATTTGAAATGCTACAATTTTGGCCATATTCAATATATCTCAATAAAAATATATATATTTCACAGTGGTTTAGTGGTTAGCACTTCTGCCTTGCAGTAATTGGGTCATGGGTTCAATTCCCAACCATGGTTCCTCTTGCATGGAGTTTACATGTTCTCCCTGTGTTTGTGTGGGTTTCCTCCCACATTCCAAAGACATGCTGGTAGGTTAATTGGCTCCTGTCTAAATTGTCCTAGTTTCATCCCTGGCCATGTGGGATCTCCTGCATGGTGGGGGTTGGGGAAAGACCTGGCAACCTACCCTGTAAAAATAATTGCTAAGAGAATTCATGAAAAAAGTGACGGTCCATGCAATCACCAAGGGTTGGATACGACTGAATGGATATATATATATATATACTGTATGTTGAAATGCAATTACAAAATATTTTTAAAAATATGTTTTTTTTTAAATATACTCTTCAGATTTTTTTAACATATAAAAAAGTAATTTTAACATATATTTGTAAATGCATTCCACAAATGTAGATTTGTATTTTTAAAAATATGTTTCAGATATTGTGTCATAAAAACACATTTCAACATACAGTGTATATATATATATATTTCTTGAGATATATTTTGAAATATATTGAATATGGCCAACATTTCAAATATATGTCAGTATATTTGGGAGGAATATTTTTTAAATATACTTCAGATATATTTTTCTTCCATGTGGGATGGATCCAACACATCAGCACCCAGTTCCTGGTCTTTCCTAGTTATTAAATGATGATAATGTTATTTTCTGTAGGATGAAGATTTTCATGTAGTCATTTACTCAAAATGGACCTCGTTTTGAAATCTGGCCTGTGTTTTTCTTACATTGTTTTTGTGGTTATTTTGAGCCAACTACATTAACCCCTCACCTACAGGGCACTTATACCCCCTTCCTGCCCAGGCCAATTTCCATCTTTCAGTGCTGTCACACTTTGAATGACAATTGCGCGGTCATGCAACACTGTACCCATATGAAATTTTTATCATTTTTTTGAGACAGATTGAGCTTTCTTTTGGTGGTATTTAATCACCTCTGGGATTTTTATTTTTTCTTAAACAAACCAAAAACCACTGAAATTTTGAAAAAAAAATGTTTTTTCTTAGTTTTTGTTATACAATTTTGTAAATAAGTGATTTTTCTCCTTCACTGATGTGCGCTAATGAGGCTGCAGTGATGGGCACTGATAGGTGGCACTGATGAGGCACTGGTAGGTTGCACTGATGGGCATTGACAGGCATCACTGATGGGCACTGAAAGGCAGCACTGATATATGACACTGATATATGGCACTGATAGGTGGCACCAGGGGCGGACTGACCATTTGGAAACTCGGGCACTGCCCGAGGGCCCAGGGTCAGTAGGGGGCCCCATGAGATGCCCCTGGTATCTTTTTTATAGGGTTTTTTGAGTTTGGGCAAGGACACAGGGGTCCCATGATCCCCTATTGCCCGGGGGCCCCATGAGTTGTCACTCCGCCCCTGGGTGGCACTGATAGGCAGCACTGACTGGCACTGATAGGCGGCACTGACTGGCACTGTTAGGCAGCACTGACTGGCACTGTTAGGCGGCACTGACTGGCACTGATAGGCAGCACTGACTGGCACTGATAGGTGGCAATGATTGGCAGCACTGATAGGTGGCACTGACTGGCACTTCTCCAGGTCCTCCTCCATCCTCTGGAACTCAATCCATCAGACTGTCACCTTCCCTCCTCACCTTCAGGCGCTCCCTGAAAACCCATCTCTTCAGGGAAGCCTACCCCACCCTCACCTAACAGCCGCTGCCCTTCCCTCCTCCTACCTCTCCATCCCCCACAGCCATTTCCTCCTGTACCTCTACCCCCTCCCTCCTAGATTGTAAGCTCGAAAGAGTAGGGCCCTCTAACCCTTCGTGTGCTGTTTGTAGTTGCTGTACTGTTTCATGTATTGTCCCCCCCTCTATTGTACAGCGCTGAGCAAACCCTTTGGCGCTATATAAACTCGATAAAATAAATAAATAAATAATGGGTGACATTGAAAGACAGCTCAGATGGGCACTGATATGTGGCATTGATGTGCACTGGTAGGCACTGATATGTGGCATTGATGTGGCACTGATGGGCACTGGCACTGATGGGCACTGGCACTGATGGGCACTGACAGGTGGCACTTCGGAGGCCACACTGATCATCAGGGCACACTGATCATCAGTGCCCTGATGATCAGTGTAGATGTCCCCTCCGCGGAAAGCCTATTACCGGCTCTCCTCTCCTCTGTCAGCGTGACAGCTCGAGAGGAGAGAAATGCTGATAACCGGCATTTCCGTGTTTACATGTGATCAGCTATGATTGGACACAGCTGATCACATGACCGTGCCGACATCTTCGGCTCTTACCGCGATCGCCGCACTGCCCTCTCCCTGAGCCGCGCATGCGCAGTGAGAATGGTAGGATGTCATATGACGTCCTCCCAGAACGAGAGAACCACCTTGCGCCCATCATTGTACTATAGGGCGGGCGGAAGGTGGTTAAAGCCACTGAACTCCTCTCCCAGAATGATTTTATTGACTCTCACTTCTGAGATGGTTCCCAATAGACTTTGCTGTTGTTGTAACTTTTTGTTGTTGCAAACAACTTTTGTCCCCATTAACGTGTCAGTCTGGGCATTTTGGAAGGTCTCCTGAGGTTATCTTTAACCATTAGCCGCCCGGCCAATGGCCGTTTGGCGGCTTCAGAAGTGTCTCTCCATTCCGGGTGCACGCCATTTGGCGTGCTCCCGCACATGCGCCGTTTGCGCTAGTGCAGAGCGGCGCAGCAGTGCGATCTGTCACCGTCCGTGCACCTCGGACACGGCCGATGACAGATCCGAGTACCGGCTCCCGTTGCTGGTACCATGTGACCTGCTGTGACCAATCACAGCAGGTCACATGACAGTTGTATACATGGATGGCTTCATTCATGATGCCATCCATTGTATACTAGTGCCTAGCTGTGAATGGTCACAGCTAATCACATGCACATGTCATGTGATTAGCTGTGACCAAATCACAGCTAAGCACAAAAAAAAAAAAAAAAAAGCTGAATGAATCGATTTCATTCAGGTAAATGCTTGCTTATAGCAAAGTATTTCTTTGCTATAAGCAAATTGTGTAAAAAAAAAAAAATACTGATCACTTCCCCAAAGTAGTACAATGTTACTATGGTAACATTGTACTATTTTGGTCATAGTAAAATATGAAAAAAAATCTTAAAAAAAATAAAAAAAAATGTAATAAAAAATTAAATATAATAAAAAATAAAAAAAAAATTAAAAAAAAATATATATATTTTTTTTTCATACTGTCACCAGTCAGTGTCCCTGTTCACCGCCATGCCAGTTATATGATGACGCTGTACTGCACTGGTGACAGTATGTAAAAAAAAAAATAGTGAAAATAATTTTTTTCATTTTTTCATTTTCGGAAAAATTATGACAAAAAAATACAACTTCAAAAAACTCGCCATTCCTCTTATGAAGTACGTCGGACTGTCTACTCTGCAAAAAGGGGTCATTTGGGGATATCTGTACTATTCTGACATTTGGGGGATATCTGTACTATTCTGACATTTGGGGGATATCTGTACTGTTCTGACATTTGGGGGATATCTGTACTATTCTGACATTCTTGGACCTCAAGAAATTAGATTGTCTGTCAGTACTTCAGGATTGATCAATAATCAGATCTATACCATAGTTTGTGAACTCTATAACTTTCCTACAAACTAAATAATACATCCTAATTTGGGTTATTTTCACCAAAGACATGTAGCAGAATACATCTCGGCCTAAATTTATGAAGAACAATTATTTATTTGTAAACTTTTATAACAGAAACAAAGAAAAATGTGTTTTTTTTTCAAAATTTTTGGTCTTTTTTTGTTAATTTAGCAAAAAATAAAAACCCCGGCGGTGATTAAATACCACCAAAAGAAAGCTCTAGTTGTGTGAAGAAAATGATAAAATTTTAGTTTGGGTACAATGTTGTATGACCGCGCAATTGTCATTCAAAGTGTGAGAGCGCTGAAACCTGAAAAATGGCCTGGGCAGGAAGGGGTAAAATTGCACGGTATTGAAACGGTTAAAAACGGTTTCTAAATGCAAACGCTCATAAACGCAGTATACAAACGCGGCTAAACAGAAACACAAAAGGCATCCAAAGCAGTTTGAAGTATAAATTCCCCCTTCCATCGGGGTTCAGGCAATATAGCTAAAGGTATCTGATGGATTCAAAGCATAGGCTCCTGGATACAAAACTTTGACAGGGGTGGAATGTCATATTGTCACGCCTTTATTCATAGCTAGGTGATATGATTGGCTAGAACCATTGGCTAGCTCTGCCCCTCCTAGAATTTCTTCCATTGCCGCTCACTTCTGAGGTGGCTCCCAATGGATTTCGCCTTAAGCCCTCACGCACACGGGATGTTTTGATAACAATGGTAACATTAGCTGTGTTGTCACGTTAAAAACGCAAGTTTTTCAGCTTTTTTTAGCATTTTTACATTAGCGTTTTGCCGCGTTTTCCCACGTTTTTTCACAATTGCGTTTTTTTTACCCAAAAAAATTATTTTTGGTCAAAAAACATCCAAAAACGCCGGTTCACTACATTTTACCATGATTTACGGCGTTTCTTTCAGTGTTAGAGCGTTTTTACAGCTGAAAAACTCCTCTAGAAACCCACTAGTTTTGGGGGGGTTTTCCAGCCAAAAAATGTTGATTACAGCCTATGTGTGCATGGACACCTAGGAGAACATGCTGTGGGGTTTATTGGCTGTAGAAAAAAAATCAAATGCCTAAAACAGCCGCAGTAAAAAACACTGTGTGCATGAGGACTTGGCCCTCATGCACACGGGACGTTTTGATAACGATGATAACGTTAGCTGTGTTAAGTCACATTAAAGACATGAGTTTTTCTGGGTTTTTTTTAGCATTTTTACATTAGCGTTTTGCCACGTTTTCCAATGTTTTTCCCGCATTTGCATTTTTTGACGTTCTTTTTACCAAAAAAAATTTGTTTATGGTCAAAAAACATCCAAAAACGCTGTTTTACCGGGATTTACCACGTTTTACGCGTTTTTTCAGCGTTGAAGTGTTTTTAGAGCTGGAAAACTCTGGAAACCCACTAGTTCTGGGTTTTTTTTCCCAGCCTAAAAACGTTGATTACAGCCTATGCGTGTATGGACACCTAGGAGAACATGCTGGTGGTTTGATGGCTATAGAAAAAAACATGAAATGCCAAAAAACAGCAGCAGTAAAAACGCTGCGTGCATGAGGACTTAGCCCTCATGCACACGGGACGTTTTTGATAACGCTGGTACCGTTAGCTGTGTTAAGTCACGTTAGAAACATGAGTTTTTCAGGGTTTTTTTAGCGTTTTTACATTAGCGTTTTTCCGCGTTTGCCCACGTTTTTTCCACATTTGCTTTTTTAAGCTTTTTTTTACCAAAAAAAAAAAACATTTTGTTTTTGGTCAAAAAACATTCAAAAATGTGGCGTTTTGTCAGCGTTAGATCGGTTTTACAGCTGAAAAACTCCTCTAGAAGAACGCTAGTTTGGGAGTTTTTTTCCCAGCCAAAAAACATTGATTACAACCTATGTGTGCATGGACACCTAGGAGAACTTGCTGTGGGGTTTATTGGCTGTAGAAAAAAAATCAATTGCCTAAAACAGCCGCAGTACTTAGCCCTCACACACACGAGACGTTTTGATAACGATGGTGATGTTAGCTGTGTTAAGTCATGTTAAAAACATGTTTTTCAGGGGGGTTTTTAGCATTTTTACATTAGTGTTTTGCCGTGTTTTCCCACGTTTTTCCGCGTTTGCATTTTTTAGCTTTTTTTTACCCAAAAAATTTTTTTGGGTCAAAAAACATCCAAAAACTTTGTTTTACCAGGATTTACCATGTTTTTTCCTAGGCAAAAAACATTGATTACAGTCTATGAGTGCATGGACACCTAGGAGAACATGCTGGGGATGGACACCTAGGAGAACATGCTGGGGATGGACACCTAGGAGAACATGCCGGGGATGGACACCTAGGAGAACATGCCGGGGATGGACACCTATGAGAACATGCTGGGGATGGACACATATGATAACATGCCGGGGATGGACACCTATGAGAACATGCCGGGGATGGACACATATGATAACATGCTGGGGTTGGACACATAGGATAACATGCTGGGGATGGACACATAGGATAACATGCCGGGGATGGACACATAGGATAACATGCTGGGGATAGACACGTAGGATAACATGCCAGGGATGGACACGTAGGATAACATGGTGGGGATGGACTCATATGATAACATGCCAGGGATGGACACACAGGATAACATACTGGGGATGGACACATAGGATAACATGCCGGGGATGGACACATAGGATAACATGCCGGGGATGGACACGTAGGAAAACATGCCGGGGATGGACACACAGGATAACATGCCGGGGATGGACACACAGGATAACATGCTGGGGATGGACACATAGGATAACATGCCGGGGATGGACACATAGGATAACATGCCGGGGATGGACACATAGGATAACATGCCAGGGATGGACACATAGGATAACATGCAGGGGATGGACACATAGGATAACACGTTGGGGGGTTTACTGGCTGTAGAAAAAAATGCCAAAAAACAGCCTCGGTAAAAACGCCAAGTGTGTATGAGGGCTTATTGCAACTTTTTGTTTTCCAGCCCATCGTTTGTTCTCATTAAAGTCATTATTTGAACAGCATGAGCGGCTGTTTGATGTCTGCTGCAGTAAAGGTGGCTTTTTATACATACAGCCTGCGAAGTGCCAATCGTTATTATTTACAGACCTCTTACTCTTTTGTGCCTTCTGTCGTTTAGCGGTGTCTGATTGATGCTTCATGCTTGATAAGCTAACGAAATAGGTGAAAATGTCTTTTATATGGTGTATTAGACCTTGGTGTCCTGTAACTCATCTCTGCCACTGACCAGCCTTCTTTTTGCAGTACTAGTGAAGGTCACCACCGTGGTGATGGTCACTTCCACCGTTCTCGCTCTTGTAAGCAGAGTATAGCCCCTTCCAGCTCCAGGAGCACATAGTAGACACTGCCAATGAAAGGGCCACCGCCAATGGGCTTTTGTTCAATTCAGAGCTCCTTGTCTCCCCATACAGGCGCAGGGGTGTCAAACTGGCGGCCCTCCAGTTGTTGCGAAACTACAAGTCCCATCATGCTGCTGCCTTTGGGAGTAATGACTGTAACTGTCCATCTTGCAATGCCTCATGGGACTTGTAGTTTGGCAACAGCTGGAGGGCCACCAGTTTGACACCCATGGGCTAAAGGGAAGGCAAACACAGCTTGAGGCAGGTTGACGCACCTTAGAAGGACCCAGAGCAGGGGTGTATTTACCACAAGGCAAACAAGGCATTTGCCTAGGGTGGCATTTTTCAGGGGGACACACGCAGCATGGGGACCAGGTGGGATCTGATAGGGGCTGCGGGCTGGTTGTCTGGAGCTGTGAAGGTGAGTGTGTTTCTCTCTCTCACTGGGAGTGGTGGTGTTGGTTGGTGTCAGACTCTCTCCACGGGGAGGGGGGCGATTTTTGTGTTGCCTAGGGCAGCACAAAACCTAAATACAGCACTGACCCAGAGGGAGAAGAGCCAGCTCTTTGAACATTAACTTCTTGCAAGGGTCATAGACTGGAAACAAGTTTTTCAGCTTTTTTTTTTTGCAGCGTTTTCCCGTGTTTGTGTTTTCCCGTGTTTGTGTTTTTTTCACCCAAAAAGAAAGGAGGCCATGCTGTCCATAGGATTGGTGAGTGGTGGATGCCTTTTTGCTGTCATCACTCTAGAGAAACTACATGCAGACACCTTTACACCTTAGTATCTGGAGATCTTCGCTTTGAGCAGTACCACAGTCTATCTGTTTAACTTCATAGGATTACCAGTATACACTAATGTTTATGGGCCCCACCATTGCTAGCAGAAGTCACTGGATACCACTGTATCAGGAACTTCAAAAATCACAGGACTCAAGTTGCAATCTATAGTCAAAGGGACCTCTTCTCTTTTAAGGAGATTGTTATTTAAATTAGGGTACTTATATCTAATTATGCCGTAGTTTCCCTCAACATAATTCTTTGCATTTCCCTAGTGCGGCGCCAGAGGCTCATAGGGAATTGATAAGTCAACAAGCCTTTTCTTGCCTCTCTTGCTGCTGGTGTTGCAATTAAAGAGTAGAAGCTTACTACTCATGACTGTATAGCCTGTTAAATATTGCTAATTGAATATTTCTATGTCACCTGTGACCTAATCTTTTGAACAAATCTAATATAGAGGTGTTACTAAAGAATCCCGTCTTTTGCATTTTTATTTCATACTCTTGAAATATGTCTGAACCTAGAGTGTCAGAGGTGTCGGAAGGCTTGCAAGGTCAGGGCAATTACTGAGGACAAGCATTATCTGGGGGTAGCCATAGCCAGTTCTAGACTATTTTGTACCCTAGGCAAGACCAGCTACTTGCTCCCCCCCCCCTTAAAAAAAAATGTTAAAAACAGTAGAAAATATTAAATCAACAAAACATGAAACTGCTAAATTTCTTTAATTTGTAAAAATAAGTGCCATAAGATAGCTCTGACAGACCTCAGGTTGAAATTTCCAGACAATGGGGGAGGTAAAACGATGTGACAGCAGGCAGCCCAGCCCAGAGAACACCTGAACTGACCCACGGAGTGACAGATCTGACACAACACCACCAACATTGACGCAGATCAGCAGGCACTAGAAGAGCAGGCTGTGGGATGGTGATGATGTCATCACTCACTGACACATTTCACATATGATGGATGGCCGGCCGGGGCACGCTCACACAGACACGAGACATCAGAGACAGACATTACTTTCTTCCGCAGGCATAGCTCCGTCCAGGGGAAGGACTGACCATGTGGAAACTCTGGCACTGCCCGAGGGCCCGGAGTCAGTAAGGGGCCCCATGAGATGCCCCTGGTACCTTTTTCATAGGCTTTTTTGAGTTTAGGCAAGAACACAGGGGCCCCATGATCCCCTATTGCCCAGGGGCCCCATGAGTTGTCAGTCCGCCCCTGGTGTGAACCTATCCTGAAGGCAGAATGATAAAATGTTTGTCTGGTCCTCTTTAAAATTTAATTTTCTTTTTTTTGTTTTTTGTTCCTTTCCTGGTGCGGGGCCAAGGTTAAATGTAGCGATTCCAATGGCCCCAAAGGCAGCCCCATATAAATTAATTCTCATTTATCAAGTCAACGGTGGCGCGGCTCGTGAGCTCTTCCACCGTTTGCCAACGAGGCTCATGGCGCTCCAAGTTGGCTGGAGATCTTTTTGCGAGCCATCAGTTATCAATATGTTAATGCATCGCGGCGTCACCATCCTGCGCCCCTCCATCACTTCCCCCTCGCTGTCTCTGTGCATGTAAAGTTTAATCGCCTCCAGCTCGGCGAGGGTATAAAATATTACCACCCCCCCCCAATGATCTCTGCAGAAACCTAGAGATGGCTCTGCCTCTGCTGATAAATGGGAAGAGAAGGGCTAGAACTCCACAGTGATCAGCAGTCGCCAGCCGACTTGCAGTAAGAGACTGAGTCTGAGAGGAACACTGGAAGGAGAGGCAGCTAAGCTGCTACATTGCAATAGGAAGAAGGGTCACCTGCACACTGTAGGATAGATGAATATAGTGTGTATTTATTGATCCATAGGACACACAAAGCTCCAGGACATAAATACAGGACCTGTTAACGCGTTTCACATGATCTCGTGCTTCATCATAACCTAAGCTGCTACACTGGCCCCAGACACCCAGCATCTTCCTCTGTCCTTTCTTCCTCCACCTTTGCTGCCCCTCCCCTCAGCTGGAGGACCATTCATGATATGGCGTTGTCCTACACAAAGAGAGTCCCGGCCTGCGCTGCGTCCATGCGGTGAACCTGAGGCGGATGCCTAGTTTGCCTAGTGGAAGCACCAGCCCTGGGGGAAGCGATACATGAGTATCACTCATTTTTTTTTCTTCCTAAAATATTAGCTATATATAAAATTTAATTCGCCCAGCAGATTCAAGGACTCCACTCCACCAAATCACTGTTGGAGCAGATTTTACATTACTCACAATGAAGGCCAATTTGGGGTGACTTCACTGGCTAAAGAAAGAAGGTTTCCATATCTTTTGCAAAAAAAAAATATATATATATATATATATATATATATATATGAAAGATCTGGCAACCTACCCTGTAAAAATAATTGCTAAGAGAATTCATGGAAAAAGTCGCTTACGAGTGACGGTCCATGCAATCGCCAAGGGTCGGATACGACTGAATGGATATATATATACACCCGCTCTCGTTTCAGTTTTTGTTTTTTATCCATTTTTTATTCAGTTTTACAAATTCCTATCCTTCCAATTTTGGAAAAACTTCTCACTTTAGAAATCCGAGTTCTCTGCGTCCGTATAACATGCGGAATGTGTCAAAGATACTATTATACCGCAGCAAATGCTGTATAATTACATTTCATGAAATCCCGAACAGAAAGCATTCCACTTAACCTTGTTAAAACGTCTCGGCTATGCAGCAAGAATGTATTACTGAGTGCGTTACTGGAAGACACATTACTCCGGAATACCAGTCTGGATGGGGAGATTTTATTAAGCGATCCTGCCAGGGAGATTTGCCGCTAACAAATGTACTTTATGCTTGGTGTGCGCTTTAAAACAAAAAGCTTTTCATAGGTTATTAGAGCTAATGGAATTATTCTAACGTCTAAATGAATTGGAGCTCATACTGGGAGAGGGAGGCGAGGAAGAATCACAAAACGCCTGCGGAAAAAGGGAGCGGTAATAATATATGCGCTAAAAATAAAGATCCATTCCGGGATTGTATTATGTGATGTCTCTAGTGAATGGAAAGGCTGCATTCTCAGTGATGTCACCGCTCTCTAGTGAATGGAAAGGCTGCATTCTCAGTGATGTCACCGCTCTCTAGTGAATGGAAAGGCTGCATTCTCAGTGATGTCACCGCTCTCTAGTGAATGGAAAGGCTGCATTCTCAGTGATGTCACCGCTCTCTAGTGAATGGATAGGCTGCATTCTCAGCGATGTCACCGGTCTCTAGTGAATGGATAGGCTGCATTCTCAGTGATGTCACCGCTCTCTAGTGAATGGATAGTCTGCATTCTCATCGATGTCACCGGTCTCTAGTGAATGGATAGGCTGCATTCTCAGTGATGTCACCGGTCTCTAGTGAATGGATAGGCTGCATTCTCAGTGATGTCACCGCTCTCTAGTGAATGGATAGGCTGCATTCTCAGTGATGTCACCGCTCTCTAGTGAATGGATAGTCTGCATTCTCAGCGATGTCACCGGTCTCTAGTGAATGGATAGGCTGCATTCTCAGTGATGTCACCGGTCTCTAGTGAATGGATAGGCTGCATTCTCAGCGATGTCACCGCTCTCTAGTGAATGGATAGGCTGCATTCTTAGTGATGTCACCGGTCTCTAGTGAATGGATAGGCTGCATTCTTAGTGATGTCACCGCTCTCTAGTGAATGGATAGGCTGCATTCTCAGCGATGTCACCGCTCTCTAGTGAATGGATAGGCTGCATTCTCAGAGATGTCACCGCTCTCTAGTGAATGGATAGGCTGCATTCTCAGTGATGTCACCGGTCTCTAGTGAATGGATAGGCTACATTCTCAGCGATGTCACCGCTCTCTAGTGAATGGATAGGCTGTATTCTCAGCGATGTCACCGCTCTCTAGTGAATGGATAGGCTGCATTCTCAGCGATGTCACCGCTCTCTAGTGAATGGATAGGCTGTATTCTCAGTGATGTCACCGGTCTGTAGTGAATGGATAGGTGGCATTCTTAGCGATGTCACTGCTCTCTAGTGAATGGATAAGCTGCATTCTCAGTGATGTCTCCGGTCCCTGACACATGATAGTGTCTATATCCAAAATCAGCAATTTTGTTTCCCAGGTAGGCCAGGATTGTGGGGGTGGTGTGTGTGTGTGTGTGTGTGTGTGTGTGTGTGTGTGTGGGGGGGGGGTATACGGGGTACAGGATTATATTTGTAATTGTAGCTTCACTTTAATACTCCAGCAGATGCGAAATATTAGGATTCTGAAACCGAAGCCACCCCGTGATATACTGCGAGCTGCTTGCGTTTGATACCAGTCTGTGCTCTGTGTGTATTAACATGATTAGCCTTGATCCATTTCATCTCAGTGACTCAGTCCGCGGCGATGGAGAGCGTGACAATTTGCCGCATTAATGACATCTCCAATAGATAATACATTTTTTGTGCCCTCGCCGGCTATTTGATGTCCATTCTACCTTGAATCCTCGGCTGCAGTTGCGCCATTAAGTAAACGCTTCACGATGACTGATTAAACAGCAAAGGCTTCATTTTATCTAACGCCATTCTTTACTGCTAGAGATGACAATTTGCACAGATCATATCACAAGGATAATTCCCCGTTTTTATATACTTGCGACACATTAACCCGGCCTTGGAGACAAATATCGCCGCTTCATATTGCGCCCGGAATAATTGTCTTAAATTTAGTAGATACTTTGTAATTCAGTTCTCTGCTTCCAGCAATCATAGGTGAGAGTTACATTGCTTTGGCTGTTGCTTAGTTACTGTAATGTATCGCCGCATTCTTTTTATTGTCTTATGGCTTTTTAAACTGACTTTTTTTTTTTTTCAAAGTGTATGTCAAGGTAAAAACTTTTTTATTTTTGAGTTTTGGATAGACTGGGGAAGGATTGGAGTAGATTTGTGTTATTTATGGATGTCTACAGTAGGTTTCAGGGGCGGACTGACAACTCATGGGGCCCCTGTATCCTTGCCCACAACCGAAAAAGCCTATGAAAGGTACCAGGGGCATCATATGGGGCCCCCTACTGACCCCGGGCCCACAGTGCTTGAGTGCCCAAATGGTCAGTCCGCCCTTGCTAGGGCTCCCTTTATAGAGATCATGGCTCACCAAGGAGGAAGTGAGGGCAGGTGCGGGGGGGGGGTGTGTGCCGCACTGGGTGACACTTACTGCACGGGGTGACACCGGACCCGTTTCACGAAAAGGTAAGTGTTAAAGAAAGCCGACTATCCCCGCAGGATGGATCGGATCTTGCAGATTTCTCCTCGCTCAGGGGCGTCCTTAGGGTTGGTGTCACCCAGTACGATAACACTTGGTGACACCCCCTCCGACGATGCCCGCAGAATGGTTCAAATTTGCGGATTGAGCATAATGGATCAGACTCTGATCCATTATGATCCCCAATCCGCAGATCTGATCCATCCTGCGGGGATAATTCGCTTTCTTTAACACTTACCTTTTCATGGAGCGGGTCCGGTGTCACCCCGTATAGGTTGCATGCTGATGATCCCCGCAGGATGGTTTGGATCTGCGGATTCAGCATAATGGATCAGAGTCCGATCCATTATGCTCCCCAAACCGCAGATCTAATCCATCTTGCGGGGATCGCCGGCTTTCTTTACAACTTACCTTTTTGTGGAGCGGGTCCGGTGTTGCCCCGTATAGGTTGCATGCCGACGATCCCCACAGGATGGATCAGATCTGAGGAGTAAGGTGAAATCTGCAATGGGGATGTGGGCAGGAATCGGGGCTGTGGATAAGGGGGTACCACCAGTCCCTCTGTAAGGGGTCCAGGACAGCAGGGGGGCCCAGGCCGCTGGGTGAATTGGATGTGGGGGGTGAGGGTGATCAGCCTGGTAGGGTGGGGGAAACTACTGGAACTGAGCCCTGTATGAGTCTCTCTGCAGCAGCTGAAAGCTGGCTTGTTCTCTTCTCCCTCCCGCTGGCTTTTCAGCTGCTGCAGAGAGAGCCATACAGGGGATCGGTCCCAGTAATTGCCCCCCGGCTGCACCCATAACCCTCTTTGTGCACTACATGTTCCTCCTGCTACCCAGGACCCCCTGTGTTTCCCCACCCCCGCAGTGCTGCTGCCTTCCCTCCTCTCCTTCACACCAGCAGCTGCAAGCACACAATGGGATCCTCCAAGATGGAGAGCGGGGGGAATGGTCTGATAAATATGTCACATTTACCAGCCCCTTATTTTCTTGAAGGAACGCATTCACTATATCTGGTCCCTCCCCCCCCCCCCAGACCCTGCATTCACTATATCAGCTCTCCCCGGACCCTGCATTCACTATATCAGCTCTCCCCGGACCCTGCATTCACTATATCCGCTCTCCCCAGACCCCGCATTCACTATATCTGCTCTCCCCGGACCCGGCATTCACTATATCTGGTCTCCCCGGACCCTGCATTCACTATATCCGCTCTCCCCGGACCCTGCATTCACTATATCCGCTTTCACCGGACCCTGCATTCACTATATCCGCTCTCCCCGGACCCCGCATTCACTATATCCGCTCTCCCCGGACCCTGCATTCACTATATCCGCTCTCCCCGGACCCGGCATTCACTATATCTGGTCTCCCCGGACCCTGCATTCACTATATCCGCTCTCCCCGGACCCTGCATTCACTATATCCGCTCTCCCCGGACCCTGCATTCACTATATCCGCTTTCACCGGACCCTGCATTCACTATATCCGCTCTCCCCGGACCCCGCATTCACTATATCCGGTCTCCCCGGACCCTGCATTCACTATATCCGCTCTCCCCGGACCCTGCATTCACTATATCCGCTCTCCCCGGACCCCGCATTCACTATATCTGGTCTCCCACAGTACACAGAACATGGAAATGCAATTATTTTAGTAAACATAAACTGCTAAATACCTTTTCTCATCAACAGTATATAGCAGTCTTGTGACTTCTATCAGTGTCCAGCAGAGCACTGGTTAAAGCTTGCAAGAGAAGTTTTCATTCTGCTCTAGGAGGATGCAGAACCCCTGACCCTCTGTCTGGACAGTGCTGATTGGCCCTGTGCTGATCACATGCACCCTCCCAAGAAAAAAAAAACCTCTCTAGCAATACACACTAAATTGGACATGTGCAGAATGTCTCCACATGATATGTCTCATCAGGAGATTAGAGGGGAACACTGGAAGAAGGGCAGGATCAGAGAAGACAGGATCAAACAGCATTTTGATGCAATGCAGAGGATTAACCCCTTAGGTTCCACAGTGAGTATAACAAGCATGCTTTCCTGCATCTACAGACTGATTGTACTGTTGTGGGTTTAGTAACACTTTAATTAAAATATGCAGCAACAATATTATGGAATATAGTATAATTATGTGCAGAGCCGCACATAAGCCCTGAGGCCGGGGGGCAGAATGTATACAGTTAATATAAAGTCAGAAATCTCCACCACGCGGTATGCGCCCTTCTGTTGGTTAGGGAACCCTGCGTATTACAAGAGCTCCAATGAAGGTTCTGGAGGCTGCAATTAGGACACAAAGCATTTATCAGGAAACTAAAATTGCCTGAAGGTATCTGGGGACCAGTCTTTGTATGTATGATCCAGCCACCCTTGGGCATGGCCATTGATGTAAGGCGAACAATCCTAACAGCTTGGCTCGGCTGAGTAATGTGTTAGCGTCGGTTGAGTTGGAATCTGTTTTTTTTAACCTCGTTAATTGTTCATGTAGCACCCTCCTAGTTTAACTAGAGGGAGCTAGACTAATGGTTAGTGAGGAGCTGGTTAGCAGCTCAGGTGAGATATCTAGAGGGGTCAAATTCTGGTCAGGACTAGGAGACTCTACAGGTCAGCCCCTCTGGAATTTCCCCCTGCTCTGAGGCTTTCGGAGGAGGGCCTCGGAGGCAGTGGGTGGATCTGAGAAGTGGCTGGCTGCCCTTTCATGGCACCTCAGCCAATCCCTAACAGGAGGCTTGACAAGGGGCTGGGACTCCCTTAAAAGTGTAAGAGCATGCTCAGCAGCAGGAGTCGAGGTCGGGTGGAAGAAAGAGCAGGAAGATGTGAGGCTGGAGGAGGAAGGCTTCCAGGAGGCCTAGTGGGATGGGGCCTACCTGCGAGCTTGGAGCTGGAAAGGAGGACAGCTTGGGACTCACTGTCCCCCTTAGAGAGGACCACCAGTATGGCAGGAAAGGAGCATCCCAGTTGATAAGTCTAGTAGCAGCAGCCGACCCACAAGCAGTACAGAAGAGGATCTAAGTGAGTACCCCTGTACCCCCTGGGCGGATAGGGGAAAGAGCACTCTGGTGAGAAACCAGATTAGCCTTCTGCTAGTGACTGTTCACCCCATTTGAAGGGACTGGAGCCAGATCCCCTGCTCAGGAAGAAAAGCTCCAGATTGCTGGGTGAATAGGAGTTCATCTGAGGTCTGGAGTGGGACAACTAGGAGCTGCTGGCTAGCTCTCCAACAAAGCTCCAGAGAAAAGAAGCTTGTGAATAGTCCAGGAAGTTGTCCTCAGATTTTGGTTCCCTTTGGCATCCTATACCCCCCCCCCTTACCCTATCCAAGTTTTAATCCCCTCAATAAAAATAACAAAACAAATGTTCAAGGACTGTTTTCTGCCTGCGGATGAGAGCTTGTGTGGAAAAATGCTAAATGACGGGCTGTGCAGGACTATAGGGGGGCCCAATTCAACAGCAACCCATAAGGGGGTAGTGCTACATTCAGACCAAGGTCCAAGGTGTATCCGCCAAAGAGGACCATTGGATCGAAGTAGAAAAAAATGTCAGGTAGAATCACCTTATTTCTTCTTTATAATGACTTCTTCTACCAGAAATGGCTGGATCTTCTGGAAATGAACAGGACAATAACTCACAATATGTTCTCTCTTTAACTGTGAAAGGTCCCCAATAAGTGGTGGATATTAAAGAATAACTGTGAAGAACTACCTGACACCCCGACTGGGTATCTTTACCAAACTACAGCCGCCTCCACTCTGGAACCAGAGTAAAGCAAATTGACTGCGAGCATCAGACAGAACCAGTGCTGGAGTAAAACAAGGACTGATTTGTGATGGACCAGTTGGCACCCCGTCTGGATGCTTCTGTCAGAGAACTGCTTCCTCAACACTGGGACATAGGAAAAAGTTATTATAGCTGGGCATTGCACCCAAGAACTAGGCGGCACTAGTATAGGTGCAACTGGAACTGTTTACTGAACAGAAATACAGATTTTTATACACTTCAGAAAATAGAGGCAGTCCCCACATGAACAATAAAAACAAACATTACACATTGGGATAAACATCCCACACTGATTAGGTAACGAGGTCAAGTTGATACCAGACTTATCCCATCATGTAGGAACCTCCAGGAGGACTAGCCAACAGACAGAAACAATAGGTGACTCAATTAACAATGGGACAAAGACACAATAGTAAACACATCACACCTTAATAAACGGGTTACAGCAAAAGACTTCAGCATCAGCCTGTTTTGAGCTGGTTATTTGAACATCTGCTTAGAGACTTTGGGTCTAGGAAGGGGGTTGAAGCATTCAATGCTGGTTTGGATACAGAGAACCCAAATCTGTATCCTGATACTCCAGTTCTCTGTGTGTTTTGGGGAGACATGGACTTGAATCCGAAGTAAAACTACTCTAAAAGGTCCCACCAGGCACACAGCTCCCAAAGAATAGAGCCCACTCAAACCCCAGGGCCATAGTCCATGGGCAAGAGGCTAGCCTGCAGTCTCCTCCAAGCCTGTCCCCATGGGTCTGTCACTTGACTTTGTTAACAAGCAGCACAGAATTTATACACAAAAACCCTCCCCCCCCCCATAAACAGGTATGACACACATTCCATTCCATAATCAAATATGTAGGTATGAATGTGAGTTAGGGACCTTAGATTGTACGCCCCTTGAGGGTTAGGGACCTTAGATTGTACGCCCCTTGAGGGTGAGGGACCTTAGATTGTACGCCCCTTGAGGGTTAGGGACCTTAGATTGTACGCCCCTTGAGGGTGAGGGACCTTAGATTGTACGCCCCTTGAGGGTTAGGGACCTTAGATTGTACGCCCCTTGAGGGTTAGGGACCTTAGATTGTACGCCCCTTGAGGGTGAGGGACCTTAGATTGTACGCCCCTTGAGGGTTAGGGACCTTAGATTGTACGCCCCTTGAGGGTTAGGGACCTTAGATTGTACGCCCCTTGAGGGTTAGGGACCTTAGATTGTACGCCCCTTGAGGGTTAGGGACCTTAGATTGTACGCCCCTTGAGGGTGAGGGACCTTAGATTGTACGCTCCTCGAGGGTTAGGGACCTTAGATTGTACGCCCCTTGAGGGTTAGGGACTGATGTAAATGTACAATATATATGTAAAGTGCTGTGTAAATAGATGGTGTTATATAAGTACCTGAAATTAATTAACTTTATGACACTGACAGGTAAAGAGGATAACAATGATTATCTCATTACAATGGCATCTGAAAGTCAGTGGGATATATTAGGCAGCAAGTAAACATGTTGTCCCTGAAGTTGATGTGGCGAAAGCAGAAAGAAAAGTGAGCATCACAGTTTTGTGTGTATGGGGCTGCGTAGCCGCAGACCGGTCAGGGCGCCCATGCTGACCTGCTGTGCCCATGCTAACCTGTGCCCGTGCTGACCCGTGCCCGTGCTGACCTGTGCCCGTGCTGACCTGTGCCCGTGCTGACTCGTGCCCGTTCTGACCTGTGCCCGTGCTGACTCGTGCCCGTTCTGACCCGTGCCCGTTCTGACCCATGCCCGTTCTGACCTGTGCCCGTGCTGACTCGTGCCCGTTCTGACCCGTGCCCATGCTGACCCGTGCCCGTTCTGACCCGTGCCCGTGCTGACCCGTGCCCGTGCTGACCCGTGCCCGTTCTGACCCGTGCCCGTGCTGACCCGTGCCTGTGCTGACCCGTGCCCGTTCTGACCCGTGCCCGTGCTGACCCGTGCCCGTGCCCGTTCTGACCCGTGCCCGTGCTGACCCGTGCCCGGGCTGACCCGTGCCCGTGCTGACCCATGCCCGTGCCCGTGCTGACCCGTGCCCGTGCTGACCCATGCCCGTGCTGACCTGTGCCCGTGCTGATCTGTGCCAACAGCCAAAAGTGCTTACAATGGACATGTGAGCATCAGAGCTGGACCACGGAGTAATGGAAGAAGTTGGTAGCCTGGTCTGATGAATCATGTCCATCATGTGGATCGGGTGCATCACTGAACTGGATGGCGGTATGTGAAGAAGACAAGCCGATGAAGGCTTGGCCAATGTTCTGTTGGGAAACCTTGGGTCCTGCCATTCATGTGACACGTCCCACCTAGACATTGTTGGCGGCCAAGTACACCCCTTCATGGAAACGGTATTCCCTGATGGCAGTGGCCTCTTTCAGCAGGATAATGCACCCTGCCACACTGCAAAAATGGTTCAAGAATGGTTTGAGGAACACAACAAAAAGTTTGGTTTCCAAATTCTCCATATTTCAATACAATTGAGCATCTTTGTGAGGTCCTGGAAAACAAGTCCGATCCATGGAGGTCCCATTTTGCAACCTTCAGGACTTAAAGGATCTGCTGTTAACAGCTTGGTGCCACATACCACAGATACCTTCAGAGGTCTAGTGAAGTCCATTCCTTGATGGGTCAGGGCTGTTGGTGACAAAAGGGGGAACTACTCAATATCAGGTGGGTGGTCAAAAAGTTATGTCTGATTGGTGTATATTGCCCATCTCTATTCACACGCTGCACATTCCAGCAATGTCCCTGACTTCCTCCTCAGTCCAGAGTTGGAATTCTTTTTTTTAGCAGGAATGCGGTAGTTCCTCCAGAATTAAAAGTATGTACTGGCAAGAGTGGCTTGGGCATGCTGGAGGATCTATTGATGCTGGCTGCTAGGGTGGACTGTTGCAGGAGGAAGAGGAGTTTATTGTTGCTGGCAACTGGAAGCTCTATTAAAGTTTGCTGCTCGGGGATCTGTTGTTTCCAGTGGGGTTCTATTGTTTCTGATTGGAGATCTATTGTTGCTGGTGGGGTCTTGTGTTGCTGGAATGGTCTATTATTGCTGGGAAGGATCTATTGTCACTGGGAGGATCTATTGTTGCTAGGGAGGTCTATTGTTGCTGGACGATTTCATTGTTGTGGGGGGGGGGGTCTATTGTTGCTGTTGGATCTGTTGTTGCTGGGGTGTCTTTGTTGGTGGTGGGGGGCATTTTGTTGATGGGGGCAATCTGTTGTTGCTGGGGGATCTATTGTTGCTGGTGTGATCTATTGTTGTTGCTGAGGATCTGTTGTTGCTTGGGAGGATATGTTGTTGTTGGGGATATATTGTTGCTGGGAAGCTTAATTGTTGCTGGGAAGGATCTATTGTCACTGAGGAGGATATATTGTTGCTGGGGTAGTCTTTTATTGCTAGGAAGGTCTATTGCTGTTGAGGGGTTTTGTTGTTACTGGGGATTTATTGTCGCTGGGGGATCTATTGTTTATTGGGATGTTATATTGTTACTGGGAGGATCTGTTGCAGGGGTGTTAATTTGTTGCGGGGAAGCTCTGTTGTTGCTGGGAAGGATCTATTGTCACTGGAGAGGATCTATGGTTGCTAGGGTAGTCTTTTGTTGCTAGGAAGGTCTATTGTTGCTGAGGGGTTTTGTTGTTACTGGGGGATTTATTGTCGCTAGGGGAACTTTTGTTGCTGGGGTGGTCTTTTGTTGTTAGTAAGGTCTATTGTTTCTGAGGGGTTTTGTTGTCACTGGCGGATTTATTGTTGCTTGGGGATCTATTGTTTCTTGTGAGGATATATTGTTACTGGGGGATTTATTTTCGCTGGGGGATCTATTGTTTCTTGGGGGTATATTGTTGCTGAGGGGATCTATTGTTACTGGGGTGGTCATTTTTTCCTGGGAAGCTCTGTTGTAGCTGGGATGGATCTGTTGTCACCGGGGGATCTATTGTTGCTGAATTGGTCTTTTGTTATGAGGAAGGTCTATTGTTACTGAGGGGGTTTGTTGTCACTGGGGGATTTATTGTTGCTGGGAATCTATTGTTACTGGGTGATCTATTGTTATTGGGGGGGCTTTTACTGCTGGTTAACGGGGAACTATTTTACTGCCATCAGTAACAAACTCCATACAAATTACTTAGCACTACAAAACGATCCTTGATTCTGTATTCTTCAAAGGGTGGTACTGGGAGGTAGGTAGGGGGCGGAGACAAGGGCGACTATGGGGGGGATGGGAACCTAGTCCTAGCTTTTTTTTTTTTCTATTTTTTTTATTTATATATATATATATATATATATATATATATATATATAAATATAAAAATAAATAAATATATAAATATAAAAATAAATAAATATATATATATAAAAATATAAAAATAAATAAATATATGTAAAAATATAAAAATAAATAAATAAATATATATATATATATATATATGTTTTTTTTTCTATTTTTTATATATATATATATATATATATATATATATAAAAATATAAAAATAAATAAATATATATATATATATATATATGTATATATATATATATATAAATATAAAAAATAAAAAAAACTAGAAAAAAAACATTATATATAACATATAATCGCTGAACATCCTCTCAAATACCAGGCCAGCCATTTCCCCATCTCGGCTCCGAGCCGTTCGGATGATTTACGCTTCTCTGGGCAGGCTGGCACAGGCCTTATCACCAATTATACCTGGCATTTCCGATTCGTCGGTGCGTGATCTTATGGCAATTACACAAAACCCCCCCCCCAAAAAAAAAAAAAACAAGAAAATGATTTGCCTTAATATGGAAGGACTTGGGCACGGCTCATTGCGCTGAAAGACTTATGTAAATCTTGCGTAGGTCCTTAAACGCAAATATGTTGGTTAATAGCACCCTCTCCAGTCAGGCGGAGGATTGAACCCGTGGGCCTCGTAAACAATGCGCTGTTTTGGGAAGATTACATCCGTTTAAACAGCTGCGAACATGGCTGTCAGCAAATCCATTCCCATTCTGTCGCTGAGCCGCTGTGCTTGACAGGCAATGCGGAATGTTTTATCTGCGTTGGCACGGCTATAAAAGTAAGAAAACTTCCGACTTCTCAGAGGCCGTGACAGTTGTTTTGCCATTTATTTTTGGTTAGGTGCTCAGAAACTTTTTTTCCGGAAATGGAAAAATGAACAATGTACATCCCTCTGTCAGGTGTACTAGCCTCAATCCAAAGCACCTAGGACGATTTCCGTCTCCTTTCCCATCCCTCTGCTGTTTGCACTTCTGATAGTCTAGCACACGGGTGTCAAACTCAATTTCATCAGCATTATGGTTTCCCTCAAAGGTTGTATCTGTAATAGTCCAGAGCACCCCCCCTCGTACATTAAATGTAAGTAACGGTGGTCTGACCATTTGGGAACTCGAGGGCCCGGGGTCAGTAGGGGTCCCCATGAGATGCCCCTGGTACCTTTCATAGGCTTTTTTGGGTGTGGTTTGAGTGTGGGCGTTCTCCTATTGCCCGGGGGCCCCATGAGTTGTCAGTCTGCCCCTGGTCCAGAGCCCCCACCACCATCAGAAATCAAGAGTCCCCCACCCTCCCTTACATCACAGTGCAACCCCCTTACCTTGTGCTGCTACTGGGAGGAAGCTGAGAAGCAGAAAGTGCAGGGTCTGGAGGAGGACCATAGGAGGGCTGGAGTCAGCTGCCAGAGTCTGCTGAATGATGAGACCAGGGGAGGCAGAAAAGAGGGGGTGCTGCGGCTGCACAGAGAGGTGCAGGATCTGTAGGAGGAGTTCTGTTCTCTCTGCTGCCATCTGCTTAGACAGGAAGGAAGGGAGGGGAGCAGAGATGAGCCTCTCCACAGCTGCTGAGATGGGGGGGGGGTGGTTGGGGCAGAGATGAGCCTCTCTGTGGCCACACGGAGAAGTTCAGGATCTGGCGGAGGAGTTCTGTCCTCCTCTCTGCTGCTGACTGCTGAGACAGGAAGGAAAGGTCGGGAGCAGAGATGAGCCTCTTCACAGCTGCTGAGATGGGGGGGGGGGTGGTTGGGGCAGAGATGAGCCTCTCTGTGGCCACACGGAGAAGTTCAGGATCTGGCGGAGGAGTTCTGTCCTCCTCTCTGCTGCTGACTGCTGAGACAGGAAGGAAAGGTCGGGAGCAGAGATGAGCCTCTCCACAGCTGCTGAGATGGGGGGGGGGGGGTGGTTGGGGCAGAGATGAGCCTCTCTGTGGCCACACGGAGAAGTTCAGGATCTGGCGGAGGAGTTCTGTCCTCCTCTCTGCTGCTGACTGCTGAGACAGGAAGGAAAGAACGGGAGCAGAGATGAGCCTCTCCACAGCTGCTGAGATGGGGGGGTTGGGGCTGAGATGATCCTCTCTGTGGCCGCACGGAGAAGTTCAGGATCTGGCAGAGGAGTTCTGTCCTCCTCTCTGCTGCCAACTGCTGAGACAGGGCAGGTGGAGATGAGGGGGTGCTGTGGCTGCACAAAGAAACGCAGGATCTGTAGGAAGAGTTTTGTCCTCTTCTCTGCTGCTGACTTCTCAGACAGGGATGGGAAGGCAGAGACGAGTCTCTCCGCGGCTGCATGGTGAAACGCACAATCTGTCAGAGGAGTTCTGTCCTCCTCTCTGCTGCGGACTGCTGAGACACGTTGGGGGAGTGGACAAGGGGGAACCCACAGCTGCAGGAGAGGTGTGAAGGCCACATAAAATGTCCTGGTTGGCCAGATCTGACCTGCTGGCTTTGTGTTTGACATATGTGGTCTATGCCGACCCCAAAGGAGCAAGGGGGACACGGTCACAGTCTGCGATTGACAGCCTCAGCTGTTCATATTTTCCTGTGCTCACATGGTCTGTATAAGGGGGTGGTGCGTCCATTCCTTCCACTCAGGTCTCAGATTACACTCATCTTCCCGCTCTACGCTGTGCAGTGTGTGATGTCATGTCTCCAACCCCTGCCTCGCAGAGCTCAGAAATGCTGTATAAAACGTTTGCTATAGGAGGCTGTGGAGGAGAGAGGGCTGCAGATAAACAAGCACAACTTACGTGGGAGGATTTAATCTCTGTATATCACCTCACTGGGTATATGGAAGTATTTACAACCACTCTGAATAAAAAGCTGCCGACACCAGAATTAAAAAAAAATTGCATGAGCCCAAAATCAAAAAGTAAGTCCTACATTGCTTGTTGGTTAGCACTTCTGCCGTGCAGTAATTGGGTCATGGGTTTGATTCCCAACCAGGTGCGGACTGACAACTCATGGGGCCCCCGGGCAATAGGACATCTGGGTACAATTACCAGTTGCAAGTAGCTGAACTGAATGATATAACAGCAACCTGCTCTCTAGCTCCCTTGTCTCCTCCTCCAATGCTCATCTCTAGGACTTCTCCAGAGCTTCCCCCATCCTCTGGAACTCTCTACCCCAATTTATCAGACTATCACCTACTCTGCTCACTTTTAGGCGATGTCTGAAAACCTCTCTCTTCAGGGAAGCCTATCCTGCCCTTAGCTAAAAATGGAATCTTCTACTCTTCCAACCAGTCCATCCCCCACAGTTACTACCTTTTGTACCACTAGCCCCTCCCTCTTAGATTGTAAGCTCCCAGGATCAGGGCCCTCCTATCCCTCTTGTATTGAACCAGGGGCAGACTGACAACTCATGGGGCCCCCGGGCAATAGGGGATCATGGGGCCCCTGTGTCCTTGCCCAAACGAAAAAAAGCCTATGAAAAAGGTACCAGGGGCATCTCATGGGGCCCCCTACTGACCCCGGCCCCTCGGGCAGTGCCCAAGTTTCCAAATGGTCAGTCCGCCCCTGTTCCCAACCATGGCGCCTCCTGCATGGAGTTTGCATGTTCTCCCTGTGTTCACGTGGGTTTCCTCCGGGTATTCCGGTTTCCTCCCACACTCCAAAGACATGCTGGTAGGTGAATTGGCTCCTGTCTAAAATTGTCCTAGTTTCATCCCTGGCCATGTGGGATCTCCTGCATGGTGGGGGTTGGGGAAAGACCTGGCAACCTACCCTGTAAAATAATTGCTAAGAGAATTCGTGGAAGAAGTGGCTTGCGAGTGACGGTCCATGCAATTGCCAAGGGTGGGATACAACTGAATGGATAGATAGAGACATGGCTTGTATCTTCATACAACACTGTGATCCTGCTGTTGGCGGTATTGGCAACCCTATCCATACATTGTAACACATTTTGCTGACTGGTATCTCTCCTTTAAGGAAGTCGCTTCATCGTTACTAACAACGAATAAACTCACCTACCTTATTCTTCGCAGAAAACAGCTTGTGGTGAGTATTCAAAAACGGACATCACCTGTAATGAAGAGACAATTATGAGGACGTGAAAGTAGAGTTCATCTTTTTTTCCACATTTTGTACTGTTCCTGTCTGTACAGGGAAACGTTCTTTCAATTTTACAATTTTATTTACAGTCAACAATATTTAAACTGCTTTTTTTACCTGGGCAAATGTTTAATTTTTCACACAGCTTTTTTTTGTGTAGAAATTACTTTAACCCCTTCCCGCCCCCCCCACACACACACAATTGCATATTTTCTGAATGCAGAGACTCTGGAGAATAAAATGGAGGCAGTTGCAATTTTTTTTTATCTCATACGATATTTGCAAAGCTATTTATCACACACATACTTCCAGGAAAAATTAATTTTAGTGCAAACACAAGATTTGTATCCATGTATTTTTGTAAAGATTAGGCTACTTCGAGTACATACCGTTGTGTTCAAAATAATAGCAGTGTGTGGAAAACAGTGAATAAAGCTCCAAATTATTATTATTATTATTATTATTATACAGTATTTATAAAGCGCCAATAGTTTGCTCAGCGCTGTACATTACAAAGGGGGACAGAACATGTGACAGAACAATACCAATACAATGCAAAACATGAGGGGATCGAGGGCCCTGCTCTTTCCAGCTTACAATCTAGGAGAATCCTTCTAATAGCTTTTATTTCCATCCACACAAATGCATTGGGAACACGACACATTCTATTCCAAATCACAACATGAAGAAAAATACATCAAATTTGTGTTGTTCCTCTAAAAAAAATGGAAGAAAAGTGAATATTAGACGGTTCAAAAAAATCGCAGTGTTTGTATTCTTCTTTACAAACTCAAACATTCACTATATAAACTGAGAAATGTTTGAAGATTTTGCTTTCCTTTGAATGACTTCATGAATATTTGGTTGTAGTCGCACTGTTTCTGAGAACTGCTGTACATCTGTGTTGCATGGAGTCCCCCAACTTCTGGCCCCTGTGATCAGGTATTCCAGCCCAGGATGATTGGACCACATTCCACAGTTCTTCTCTATTTCTTGGTTTTGCCTCAGAAACTGCATTTTTGATGTCACCCCACAAGTTTTCTATTGGATGAAGATCCGGGGATTGGGCTGGCCACTCCATAACGTCCATCTTGTTGGTCTGGAACCAAGATGTTGCACGTTTACTGGTGTGTTTGGGGTCGTTGTCTTGTTGGAACACCCATTTCAAGGGCATTTCCTCTTCAGCATAAGGCAGCATGACCTCTTCAAGTATTCTGATGTATTCAAACTGATCCATGATCCCTGGTATGCGATAAATAGGCCCAACGCCGTAGTATGAGAAACATCCCCATATCATGATGCTTGCACCACCATGCTTCACTGTCTTCACAGTGTACTGTGGCTGGAATTCAGTGTTTGGGGGTCGTCTGACAAACTGTCTCCGCCCACTAGACCCAAAAAGGACAATCTTACTTTCATCAGTCCACAAAATGTCGCGTCATTTCTCTTTAGGCCAGTCAATGTGCTCTTTGGCAGATTGTAACCTCTTCAGCACACGTCTTTTTTTTTTGGGACCTTGCGGGGGCTTCTTGCAGATAGCTTGGCTTCACATAGGCGTCTTCTAATTGTAACAGTCCTCACAGGGAACGTCACACCTTCTTTCATCTTCCTGGAGCTGATTGTTGGCTGAGTCTGCACCATTTTGGCTATTCTTCTATCCATTCCAATGGTAGTTTTTCGCTTTCTTCCACGTCTTTCAGGTTTTGGTTGCCATTTTAAAGCATTTGCCATCATTTTAGCTGAGCAGCCGATCATTTTCTGCACTTCTTTATATGTTTTCCCCTCTCCAATCAACTTTTTAATCAATGTACGATGTTCTTCTGAACAATGTCTGGAACGACCCATTTTCCTCAGAATTTCAGAGAGAAATGCACTGTAACCAGCATGTACAACATTTGCTGCCTTCCTTCCTTAAATAAGGGCAATAATTACCACCTGTTTTTCAAAGAATGAATGACCTCACTAATAGAACTCCACACGACTATTATATTGAACACGCCCCTTTCAATGAGTGATTCAATGACACAGAATCAGCAGCATGCATGTCATGACTGTCGGGTCTGTTGGATTTCTATTACTCTACTACACCTGCTAGGAAATTATTTGCCATGTAGAAATACCATTTCCACCAAAAACAGTGATTGATCCGGTTAGTGATGTCTGACTGCTAGTATTTTGAACACAACTGTAGATACCAAACATGTAAAGCCTTAAAATTGTGTGTGTTTGTGAAATCGCAAATAAACGATGGTACCCAAAATGCTTCATAAGTGACGCCTTAAAAGCCTTTACAGGTCATCAGTTTGGAGTTAAACACGAATTATGGCCCTAGAATTATTGCTCTTACTCAGATAGTTGTGGTGACACATGCTTAATCTTTGATGCATATTATTCTTGGGCTGTATAGGGTTGGGATGCTTTTACTTTTTGTTTTATTAGGATTTTTAACCATTTTTATTAGTTTTTTCTCTTTAGTTAACTAACAAGTCCCTTATGTGATTGCATTGGACAGGTTAACAGTCCTCTTTATTGGGCCACGGGGGTCTATTAGACTCCTGATGTCTCCCCTGTCCTCCACTGCAGCTAACCAAGCACATATTGTCCTTGATTAGCTGCACTCTCAGCTACAGTAGCCAAGGAAGGACAGCTGTGAACCCAGAAGTGAATTAATCACCCCCTGCTCTCAAAGTTTCCACCATTTACTGCAGTTCTAGGCTCCATGGGGGGAACAGGAGAGCCTGGGAACCACCTCTGGTGCTGCCGGAGGGGAGGGGGTCATACTGTCAGAGCCCTGTAAAAGCTCTTCAATTTACTGTCAACTCATCCCTACTGGAGACATCAATAAGTAAGGTATGGACTAGAGAGACATCTATCGGTATGATGGGACTGGACACAGCTATATGTTAGGTAGGGGCAAGAGACATCTGCATGTTAGATATGGATTGGTTTGGGTCTAGCATGGTATGGTAGGGTAGACATTTAGGGTAGGGTATGTATGGTAGGAACTGGAGACATCTATACGTAAGGTATGAACTAGAGAGACATCTATTGGTAAGGTGGACTGGACACAGCTATACTGTTAGTGGTATTACAACAAAGTGGAAGCAACTGGGGACAGCAACTTAGCCACCAAGTGGTAGGCCACATATAATGACAGAGCGGGGTCAGCGCAGAGCCAACAGCTAAAGACCTTCAAACGTTGTGTGGTCTTCAGATTAGCACAACAACAGTGCGTAGAGCGCTTCATGGAATGGGTTTCCATGGCCGAGCAGCTGCATCCAAGCCTTACATCACCAAGTGCAATGTAAAACATCGGATGCAGTGGTGTAAAGCACGCCACCACTGGACTCTAGATTAGTGGAGACATGTTCTCTGGAGTGACAAACCACGCTTCTCTGTCTAGCAATCCGATGGACGTGTCTGGGCTTGGCAGTTGGAGTACGGTACTTGCCTGACTGCATTGTGCCAAGTGTAAAGTTTGGTGGAGGGGGGGGTTATGGTGTGGGGTTCTTTCTCAGGGGTTGGGCTTGGCCCCCTAGTTCCAGTGAAGGGAACTCTTAAGGCGTCAGCATACCAATACATTTTGGACAATTTCATACTCCCAACTTTGTGGGAGGAGTTTGGGGATGGCCCCTTCCTGCTCCAACATGACTGCGCACCAGTGCACAAAGCAAGGTCCATAAAGACATGGAGGAGCCAGTTTGGGGTGGAGGAACTTAACTGTCCTGCACAGAGTCCTGACCTCAACCCCATAGAACCCCTTTGGGATGAATTAGAGCGGAGACTGTGAGCCAGGCCTCCTCCCCCAACATCAGTGCCTGACCTGACAAATGTGCTTCTGGAAGAATGGTCCAACCTTCCCATAGACACCCTCCTAAACCTTGTGGACGGCCTTCCCAGAAGAGTTGAAGCTGTTATAGCTGCAAAGGGCGGGGCCAACTCAATATTGAACCCTATGGACTAAGACTGGGGGGCCATTAAAGGTCATGTGCGTGGAAAGGCAAAGGCAATACTTATGGCAATATAGTGTATATATATATACTGTATATATAGATATATAGACAGGGCTGCTGTTAGAAACCACGGGGCCCCATAAGCCAACCTGACAGGGACCCCCGAAAAAAAAACACAGTTTACTATGCTACAGTTATAAATGAAAACAGTGAGTGCTCGGTACCAAACACACCTTGTGTTCATACAAGAAGGAAAGGAAGGACCCTTCCCCCACCCTGCATTCTGAAGGATCCAATTGTGTGCTTGCAGCTGCTGGTAGGAAGGGGAGGGAAGCCAGCAGCACTGCGGGGGTGGGGGCACACAGAGGGGAAGCATGGGGAAGTATATGGTGCACAGGGAGGGTGATAAGGTGCTATGGGGGGGGGGGGGGCAATTACTGGAACCGATCCCCTGTATGGCTCTCTCTGCAGTAGCTGAAAGCCAGCGGGAGGGAGAGGAGAAGAAGCTGGATTTCAGCTGCTGCAGAGAGAGCCATACAGGGGATTGGTTCCAGTAATTGCACAGGGAGGGTGATGGGTGTAGTGGGGGTGGGGGGGGATTATTGGAACTGATCCCCTATGTAGCTCTCTCTGCAGCAGTTGAAACCAGGGAGGAGAGAAGCCAGCTTTCAGCTGCTGCAGAGAGAGCCATGCAGGGGATTGGTTCCAGTAATTGCACAGGGAGGGTGATGGGTGTGGTTGGGGTGGGGGTGGGGGGGGATTATTGGAACTGATCCCCAATAATGCTCTCTCTGCAGCAGTTGAAACCAGGGAGGAGAGAATCCAGATTTCAGCTGCTGCAGAGAGAGCCATGCAGGGGATTGGTTCCAGTAATTGCACAGGGAGGGTGATGGGTGTGGTGGGGGATTATTGGAACTGATCCCCTATGTAGCTCCCTCTGCAGCAGTTGAAACCAGAGAGGAGAGAATCCAGCTTTCAGCTGCTGCAGAGAGAGCCATGCAGGGGATTGCTTCCAGTAATTGCACAGGGAGGGTGATGGGTGTGGTGGGGGTGAGGGATTATTGGAACTGATCCCCTATGTAGCTCCCTCTGCAGCAGTTGAAACCAGAGAGGAGAGAATCCAGCTTTCAGCTGCTGCAGAGAGAGCCATGCAGGGGATTGCTTCCAGTAATTGCACAGGGAGGGTGATGGGTGTGGTGGGGGATTATTGGAACTGATCCCCTATGTAGCTCCCTCTGCAGCAGTTGAAACCAGAGAGGAGAGAATCCAGCTTTCAGCTGCTGCAGAGAGAGCCATGCAGGGGATTGGTTCCAGGGAGGGTGATGGGTGTGGTGGGGGTGGGGGATTATTGGAACTGATCCTCTACGTAGCTCACTCTGCAGCAGTTGAAACCAGGGAGGAGAGAATCCAGCTTTCAGCTGCTGCAGAGAGAGCCATACAGGGGATCGGTTCCGATAACTGCCCCCCCCCCCCCCGCCATGCTGCTCACCCTCCCTGCCCACATCCGATTCACCCATCTGCCTGGGCCCCTCCTGCTGTCTTGGGCCCCGTACAGGAAGACTGGTGGTACCCCCTTATCCCCGGCCCTGTATGTAGATAACCACACAGGCATTTTACAGCTTGTGTTTTGTGTTTTTTTCAGGCTGATCAGTTCCTGAGAACAACGTTGCAGCATATGTAATGTGGGAGAATCCACACTCCCATCTCCCAACAGCGTTTCGATTCATTTGGTGTGATTTAAAGGATCTGGCAGCGTTCGTGTTTGCACACAGACAACCTTATTGCTCCTCGGTGTATACGGAGGACGGTCTGTTGTCTGGATCATATATAATATATAATGAGGCCTATGTAAAACGCACAGTCTGTATGGTATTACCCATCATTATTATTTCCCCGTGCGTCAGCATACTCATCATCTGCTAAACCATTGACGTAACTCTTATGAAAATATGACACCAGCCGTTGTGTCATTTCATGTTCTTAGAAAATACACTTTGAATTGTAGTCTGCAACCAGCTACAATTAAAAAAAAAAAAATTTCAACCTTTTGCAACCTTATGAATTCTTTGTTTGTAGATGGAATTGCTTCGAATTCCCACCTCATGTTCTTATAATTGGCCCACTACTGTTTCCAGAGAGTGAGGTCATATTACAGGCATACCACGCAATGGGGATTTCATATTTGGCAAGAGGTTAATCAATTCAACACATCCGACAACTAAATTAAATTATCTATATAATATATATAAATAAACAGCGCAAAATAGACCTAAAATCGAGTATTAATAAATCACAAAATATAAATGTCCCATATCAATTAGTGCATATCTGTATCAAAAAAATTTTTTTTCAAGAAAAAGAACACCATAAAGTCCCTTGTGGTGAGAAATACGAACTCCAAATAATTTTTCTAGCCTTCCACCTTTCACCCGTGCACACCAAAATCAAATGCACTCACCAGATTTTGGTGAATGAAAAGCCTTTAAGGATTTTATAGGGAATCCTATACCCTCTTTTCATCAGCTCAATGATTGCCCCTCCAAGATAAGATCCTCTTTCAGGTCCTCACCGTGGCTCCCTAGTTTACTCCACCGTATCAAAGAGAAAAACTTACATAGTGTAATATTGCCAGATCAATCCTATACCACAACGAACAGAATCCAGGCCACTCACAGAAGGGTGATTCACTTAATTTGTATTGGCGCAGGAATATCTTTCTTTTATTTTAAATTAAATTATCACTCACTAATGCAATATCTACAGAACAGATGCAGGTAAGTATGTGTGATCAGATGAAAAGTGCTAAAATCATTGCTGCTCAGGCAACTGCCGTGTTTTGTAATGCGAAGTCTTAGTTCCTCAGTAGAAACTGAATGACATCTCCTGTTTCCAGGACACAAGCTGCGTTGTGTTCTGACACTCGGAATCAATCAATACTATTGGCTCTTTCAGAATTAAGGGACAAGGGGAATCTTCTTATCGCACTGCTGATGTTGTGATACTGCGAGCAAAGTTGTGTTATTCGATATCTGGTGTCTGTCGGCTTGGTGAGGAAAAATCTAATGCAGTGTCAATCAAAGGTTTCCCTCCAAACAAAAGCTGAAAATTACAAAAAAAATGCGAAGAGGAAAATTTTATATATTTTATTTTATTTGTACGATGTCTTTATGATTTTAGGGCTCTGAAGAATGAGAAATCCTTGGCATCAGTCTCCGCCCCAGAGGAGCTCGGTGGTCACCCTATCAGAAGCCAGTTAACCTTCAAAAGGTTGAAACCAAAGCAACAGGAACAGCACACACAAACCCTTTTATATTAGTCTCTACTCCAGTGGAGCTCACATTATGGTGACCCTACAAGAAGCCAGTAAACCACCAGTAAGGAGAAACCAAGCAGCAGAAAAACAAAAAAATTCACATCAGTCTTTGCCCCAGGGGAGCTCACAGTCTAGCAAACCTGTTGTAAGCCAGTTAACCACCAATAGAGGAAAGCCAGAGCAACAGAAAGGCAACTTTTTACATAAATATCCATTCGAGAGGACCTCACGGTCTAGGCACTCTACCAGAAGGTGTTTAACCGCCAATGGAGGAAAACTAAAGCAGCAGGGAAAAAAAAACTGTCACATCAGTCTCCGCCCCTGAGGTGATCCCAGTCTAGCAACCATTACCAGAGGCCAGTTAAACTCCAGCTGAGGGAAGCCAGAACAACAGAAACAAACCTACACCAAACATTTCAGACCAGTCTCCGCCCCAGAGGAGCTCGTTGGTCACCCTATCAGAAACCAGTTAACCTTCAAAAGGATGAAACCAGAGCAACAGGAACAACACACACAAACCCTTTTATATTAGTCTCTACTCCAGTGGAGCTCATATTATGGTGACCCTACAAGAAGCCAGTAAACCACCAATAGGGAGAAACCAAGCAGCAGAAAAACAAAAAAATTCACATCAGTCTTTGCCCCAGCGGTGCTCACAGTCTAGCAAACCTGTTGTAAGCCAGTTAACCACCAATAGAGGAAAGCCAGAGCAACAGAAAGGCAACTTTTTACATAAATATCCATTCGAGAGGACCTCACGGTCTAGCCACTCTACCAGAAGGTGTTTAACCACCAATGGAGGAAAACCAAAGCAGCAGGAAAACAAAAACTGTCACATCAGTCTCCACCCCTGAGATGATCCCAGTCTAGCAATCCTTACCAGAAGCCAGTTAAACTCCAGCTGAGGGAAGCCAGAATAACAGAAACAAACCTACACCAAACATTTCAGACCAGTCTCCGCCCCAGAGGAGCTCATAATCTAGTCATTCTATCAGACTATTAATCACACTAGATATATTACAGAAAATGCACAAGGGTTACCATATTTACAAATGGATGTGTTCCTCTCAGAGAACCAAATGTCTGATACCCTACAGTGCCTGCTTCGGGGACCCTCATTCCCAATAATTGCTTAACTGAACCTCAAGCTCTTTTTGCTATTTATGTATTAAAACATAATTTTATTTATTTATCAGTATTGTTAGTATAATTACTTGAAATCTAGCTTTATCTGAACTACTCATAAGCCCCTGCACACCAGAAATCAGGCTGAGGGAGGGCGTGTCACTAGTGTGAGCCAATCATGTTCTACAGCCTTGCAATTATGACAGAGCCACATTTTACATTAACCCCTTCCAGTCCGGACACTTTCACCCCTTTCCAGTCCGGACACTTTCCCCCCCTTCCAGTCCGGACACTTTCCCCCCCTTCCAGTCCGGACACTTTCCCCCCCTTCCTGTCCGGACACTTTCCCCCCCTTCCAGTCCGGACACTTTCCCCCCCTTCCAGTCCGGACACTTTCCCCCCCTTCCAGTCCGGACACTTTCACCCCCTTCCAGTCCGGACACTTTCCCCCCCTTCCAGTCCGGACACTTTCACCCCCTTCCTGCCCAGGCCAATTTTCAGCTTTCAGTGCTATCACACTTTGAATGACAATTGCGCGGTCATGCAACAATGTACCTATAAGATTTTTTTAGCATTTTTTTGAGACAGATAAAGCTTTATTTTGGTGGTATTTATTCACCACTGGGATTTTTATTTTTTTTGCTATGTAAATTAAAATGTCCAAAAATTTTGAAAAAAAGTGTTTTTCTTATAAAATGTTGCAAATAAATAATATTTCATCATAAATCTTGGCCAAAATGTATTCCGTAATATTTTTAGCAAAAAACAAAAAACCCAAATTAGTTTATAACCAAAAATTATAATTTTTAAACTTTTTTACATTTTTTTAATATTATTTTTTATTTATTTATTTTTTTTTTTTACATACTGTCACCCTAGCAGAACAGTGTCAGACTGTACTACTTGAGGGGGGTGATGAAGATTTTTTTTTTTCTTACACGGATTGCTTTTACACCCATAAAGGATGTAAATGCAATCATTTCTCCTTCTCTCTAGCTGCATTCTTGCAGCCATTGAGAGCTACTTAGTGAGCTGTGATTGGTCACAACTTGTCACATGGTACAAGGCTGTTGTGAATAGGCCTGTACCATGTGACCTCTGTGATCATTCACAGATTTCATATGTAGTAAGCAATGATGTCACAAGTGACATCTTGCTTACTACTCTGCATGTGATCACTGATTGGCCAATCAGTGATCACATGATCGGGACCTCGTACAGAGGTCCCGTCCGACGATCAGTGTTCCACTGTGTTCGGAGGACACAGCGAGCACCGGATCGTGGTGCTGTGCGCTCCCAGGAAGTGTACAAGCAGGGTGAGGGGAGGCCGTTTATAAACGGCCACCCGACCCTGCACTGCCACCGCCCGGCCATTTACATACAACAGCCGGACGGGAGGTGGTTAAGCACAGTTGGCTTGGGCCCCATTGCACCCTTAGAAACATTAAAAAACAGCTTAATTTTGTCTTGCCTCGAATGCATTTTGCCAAAATGGCAACATTTCACCAAATTTTCTAAAATCAATGAAATTTCAGGCAAATGAAAACTCTTAATTTTGCTGTACCATGTGACCTCTGTGATCATTCACAGATTTCATACGTAGTAAGCAATGATGGGGGGACAGTGCTGTCCCCTGAAAGAATGAATGGAAGAAAGGACACGCGCAGAACGGGGACCAGGTGGGATCTGAGAGAGGCTGCGGGCTGCTTGATGGTGTATGCAGAGCCTGACTCTTGTTCCCGGAGATCTCTGAAGCTGTGAAGGTGAGTGTCTTATCTCTTGCCGGGGTGGGGTGGGGGGGTTGCCTGGTGGTAGTGGAAGGCTCTTTCGGGTGGGGGGGCTGGGGTGTTGTTGGTCAATGCCCGTGGGGGGAGGGTGCCAATTTTTAAGTTGCCTAGGGCAGCACGAAACCTAAATACACAACTGATCATAGTCATGTTAGATGGATAAGAAGTACCTAATCTTTGAAACAAGAGAAGATACAATGTAACAATTCTAGAAAACGCTAGAGGGAATTAGCAAGTGAATGTTACTATTCACACACAATGCACAGGCTAATTCACTGGATGAATGGCTATGCAATTTTTTAAAATACAAAGACCCCCTAGTGAAGCAGTGGTGTGTAAATACAACGTAACAAGCAAATGACTAAAATCACAAATGGGGGTTCCCCAGTATGGTGTAAATTAGAAAATCTACCGTCTCAGCTTAGACCAGCGGTTCTAAACCTGGGGGTCGCAACCCCTTTGGGGGTCGAACGACCCTTTCACAGGGGTCGCCTAAGACCACCGGAAAACACATATTTCCGATGGTCTTAGGAACCGAGACACCGCTCCTCTATCCGTCTCCAGGTGTGGGCGGGATGACATGCCGCCCCTGTCATCTGGACACACCCCCGGGATCAATCCTCGCCAGTGATTGGCCGCCGGAACTGTAGCTCAGGAGAGGCACACAGGCGGCCAATCACCGGCGAGGTGGTGGAGCTTGGAGAGGAGGAGCCGAGTGGCACCGCGAAGATCGAGCGAGTGAAGAGGAAGAGAGCGGCCGGAGAAAGAAGACAGCTGACCGGTAAGTGTCTGTACCATGGGAGAGGGAGGGAGCAAGTGAGCCCAGGCTGGAGCAGGGGTCAGCAAGGTAAGTATCATTGGTGTCAGTGGGAGGAATAGTTCCCAATCATTGGTGTCACTAATACCAATGATGGGGCACTATTCCCCCCACTGACACCAACGATGGGGCACTATTCCTCCCCCCACTGACACCAACGATGGGGCACTATTCCTCCCCCAAATGACACCAAAGATGGGGCACTATTCCTCCCCCCACTGACACCAACGATGGGGCACTATTCCTCCCCCCACTGACACCAACGATGGGGCACTATTCCTCCCCCCACTGACACCAACGATGGGGCACTATTCCTCCCACTGACACCAACGATGGGGCACTATTCCTTTCACTGACACCAACGATGGGGCACTATTCCTCCCACTGACACCAATGTTGGGGCACTATTCCTCCCACTGACACCAATGATGGGGGCGCTATTCCTCCCACTGACACCAACGTTGGGGCACTATTCCTCCCACTGACACCAACGATGGGGGCGCTATTTCTCCCACTGATACCAATGATGGGATACTATTCCTCCCACTGATACCAGTGATGGGAAACTTTTCCTCCCGCTGATACCAGTGATGGGGGCACTATTCCTCCCACTGACACCAATGATGGGGCACTATTCCCCCCACTGACACCTATGATGGGGCACTATTCCTCCCACTGACACCAATGATGGGGCACTATTCCCCCCACTGATACCAATAATGGGGCACTATTCCTCCCACTAACACCAATGATGGGGCACTATTCCCCCCACTGACACCTATGATGGGGCACTATTCCTCCCACTGGCACCAATGATGGGGCACTATTCCTCCCACTGGCACCAATGATGGGGCACTATTCCCCCCACTGACACCTATGATGGGGCACTATTCCTCCCACTGACACCAATGATGGGGCAGTATTCCTCCCACTGACACCAATAATGGGGCACTATTCCTCCCACTGACACCAATGATGGGGCACTATTCCTCCCACTGACACCAATGATGGGGCAGTATTCCTCCCACTGACACCAATAATGGGGCACTATTCCTCCCACTGACACCAATGATGGGGCACTATTCCTCCCACTGACACCAATGATGGGGCACTATTCCTCCCACTGACACCAATGATGGGGCACTATTCCTCCCACTGACACCAATGATGGGGCACTATTCCTCCCACTGACACCAATGATGGGGCACTATTCCCCCCACTGACACCTATGATGGGGCACTATTCCTCCCACTAACACCAATGATGGGGCACTATTCCCCCCACTGACACCTATGATGGGGCACTATTCCTCCCACTAACACCAATGATGGGGCACTATTCCTACCACTGACACCAATGATGGGGCACTATTCCTCCCATTAACATCAGTGATGGGACACTATTCCTCCCACTGACACCAATGACGTGGCACTACTCCTCCCACTTCAAAATTACAGTTATGAAGTAGCAACAAATATAATTTTATGGTTGGGGGTGACACAACATGAGGAACTGTATTAAAGGGTCGCGGCATTAGGAAAGTTGAGAACCACTGGCTTAGACTGACATATTGTGCACATTGTCACTGAGCCCTGATGAAGGAGGCTGTTGGCTCCCGAAATGCGTTGGCTGTTTTATGTGATGCTAAAAAACCATTGAAATATTTTGGACTCTACCCTTGCTTGCTGCTCCTGTTGTAATTGTATGCTTTACATCATCTGCTTTGTAAACGGCATGACCCTCAAGGCATATTGGGTTTTGTAGTTCCAAAGTCACCGCAAAGTCACAAGTCAGGAATTCGTCATTCTTCTCCACCTCAACATTTGGATGGAAACGGCTCTCCGATGGTTAAACGTATGACTTTCTGTCGCTCTTGTGTCAGTCTCTCGATCCGAGCGTCAAGCTGCAGGCTGGATCCGGGTAGAATCGAGCCTAATTCGATATGACACAACAATGAGAAGCAGACAGAATGTGTCACTGCAATAAACTGTCAGTTTCGGGAACACCGATCCATAAAACCACCTACACTCTGGCTGCAATTTCCATAAGCTCGTCGCTTACTTGACTCTCCGTAACTTCGTTTTTGTGATGAAATTTTAACAACAATTTTATTTCACTCGTTTTTTTATGCCTCAGCATGGGCATGTTCATTCTCTGACTTTGGAGAAAATGAGTTTTGGGAAAACAGGAGAGTTTTTTTTTTTTCATTAACCCGATTTTAATTTACAGATCAGTAAACGTTGCTTCGATTGGCTACCTTGGCTGACCAACCATTGGTTTTAGTAATATCTCTTCTCATTTTTGGTTAATCAAGATTGGAATTTAACATTTATAAAAAGAAATATACTGTAGACCTGGCAGTAGAGTGGCTCAGTGGTTATACTCTTGCAGCACAGAGATCCTGTGCTCAGTTACCAGCTGGAACACTTTGGGCATGGAGATCATGTGTCCTCCTTAGGCTTATATGGGTTTGTTCCTACAATCCAAACACTAGTAGACTGATAAGTAGACTAATTAGCTTCCACCTGTATTGTTTTTGTGTAAAACTGTGACAGGGACATTGGACGAAATCAGAATCCAAACCAAGCACTCACTACCAGGGGCGGACTGACCATTTGGAAACTCGGGCACTGCCCGAGGGTCCGGGGTCAGTAGGGGGCCCCATGAGATGCCCCTAGTACCTTTTTCATAGTCATTTTTGAGTTTGGGCAAGGACACAGGGGCCCCATTATCCCCTATTGCCCGGGGCCCCATGAGTTGTCAGTCCACCCCTGCTCACTACATAAGGTGGGGGTTGATAGTGTGGAGGATTCTGAGGGGCCCAGTGCCTCCTGATTCCAATTGTGCTGCCTTGTCTGGCCAGGGATAGAGGACGTGGAGAGCCTGCAGTTTTAAGCACCCCCTGGGAGCGGCGCCACAGGGGTGCTCCTAGTATCACAAGGGTTCTGAGACACAGCACTGCTTGTCTTTTCCTGCACAGCACCTCATGGGCCAGGCCTTTTGGCCAAGACCAAGGAAATTTTTGTTACCAGACTGCAAGGCCTAGCCTTTGTACCTGCACTGGCACCTTATTTTTTATTTTCCTCCTCATCTGCACTTATATGTATGTTCTTCTTCACTCAGGTTGGTAGAATGTGGGTCATCAGGCCTACCCTGAAGTTTAGGGGGAGGGTGTGTGGTCCTCAGGTCTCTTCCTTTGCTGAATGGGGAAAGAACAAAAAGAGGGCGCACAGGCCTAGTGCATTACCATAAAAAATGTTTAATAAAAAATAATAAAGTAGGTGTTGTACTCACAAACGACAATATAGTCAAGACACATCATAAAAGAACAGCTGGATCAACACCGCGCTGAGTAACAGTCCGCAATAGGGAGTTTAGACATCCAAAAGGCTGACGCGTTTCGAGGACTTGCCTCTTCCTCAGAGCCAACTGATCTGAGGAAGAGGCAAGTCCTCGAAACGCGTCAGCCTTTTGGATGTCTAAACTCCCTATTGCGGACTGTTACTCAGCGCGGTGTTGATCCAGCTGTTCTTTTATGATGTGCCTTGACTATATTGTCGTTTGTGAGTACAACACCTACTTTATTATTTTTTATTAAACATTTTTTATGGTAATGCACTAGGCCTGTGCGCCCTCTTTTTGTTCTTTCCCCATTCAGTATATTTGGATTCCCCCGGTCCATTTGAGGGCAGCAAGGTGTGCATGTTCCAGGACATTCTTAATGTGGTTGTAGCATCGAGTCCATCCCCAAGCGCAGGAGCATTTGTGTTTGCTGGTTCTTTGTTCTCTTCCTTTGCTGCCTTGCCTTTGGGAGAGCCCCTCACCTAGTACTTGTTGGTCAGCTTAATCTGATCATGAGGGAAGGGGTCTGCTGAGCTTTTTTGGCTAGGTGGTCCTGAGTGTGGATGATACCGAGGGGCCCATTGCCTCCTGGTTCCAATTGTGCTGATTTGTAATGCAGTGATCTCTAGCAGTCTCTTATTACATGTTCCTAGGCTCTGTGTTGGGCACCAAGTCTCCATCCCAAGCTGTAGCATGTTCAGTCTTTGGCCCGTCTCTTGTCTGTCAGTATGCTCAGAGACAGTCTTTTGTAGTTTTACATATATTAAACATGCATTTAGGGCCACCTATACCTCATAATTTGACAACCACTGCTCTAGTTGGCAGCTTCTGTGTGTGTGCAGTGAAGAGTGTCTCACATGAAGAGTCTTACACCAAAGGACTAAATTCCAGACCAGGGGCGGACTGACAAATCATGGGGCCCCCGGGCAATAGGGGATCATGGGGCCCCTGTGTCCTCAAAAAAGCCTATGAAAAAGGTACCAGGGGCATCTCATGGGGCCCCCTACTGACCCCTGGCCCTCGGGCAGTGCCTGAGTTTCCAAATGGTCAGTCCGCCCCTGTTCCAGACTCTACTCTACTTGATTCCATACTCTACTGATGTTTATCATGAAAGCACAGCCAACACATTTCCCCTCCAGTACAGAGCTCATCCCCCAACTCCCAGAGTACACAGCTCTCCCAACCCCTCCCCCAGTACAAAGCTCTCCTCCCAACCCCCTCCCCCACATACCAAGCTCTCCCCCTAACATGCCCTCCTTAGTATAGAGCTATGCCCCCCCAGTAAAGAGTACCCCTCCCCAGTTCAAAGCCCTCCTTCCAATGCCCCCCCCCCTCCTTCCCCATACAAAGTGGCAGCAGTAAGCAGCTCTTCTCAGTCATCAGTAATCATTATTATAGCTCCCTGGTCTCTTCCTCCCACGCCCAATTGCAGGACTTCTCCAGGACTTCCCCTATCCTCTGGAACTCCCTACCCCAATCCATCAGACTGTCACCTATCTTCCTCACCTTCAGGCGCACCCTGAAAACCCTCCTCTTCAGGGATGCCTACCCCAACCTCACCTAACACCCGACCTCACCTAACAATTAACCTCCTCCACTCCTCCCGCCACTCCATCCCCCACAGCCATCTCCTCCTGTGCCACCTTCCCCTCCCTCCTAGATTGTAAGCTCGAAAGAGCAGGGCCCTCAAACCCCTCGTGTAGTGTATTGTTACTGTCTTGTCTCATGTTCTGTCCCCCTTGCTATTGTACAGTGCTGAGCACACCCTTTGGCGCTATATGTAACGGAACCGGTACCCGACCGCACTTGGGTATATTCCGTTATCCTGCAGCTTCCCCTGTCCGAACACCATCCACGGACCACACCCTTGAAATCCCTCAGGAAATAGACAGCACCCAGCTCTTCTTAAAACAGGAAGCCAACTCTTTATTTTAACACAAAACACAGAATATATACAGAGGGCGGGGAAACACAACCAGGAACAGGAAATACATCATCAGCCCGCCCTATCAGTGGGAAGGGCTACAGGGAACCACCCTAACCAACCCAAGACACAGAACAATGGGATGAAACACATGGCAAAGGACATTGACCAACCCCCACACCAATACACAAACAGTACATCCCATATAGTTGGCTGGACAGGAAGACACCGCACAATGGGGGGTAGCACATGGCAAACAAACAATGGACAGCCATGTGGCCGAGAACAAAGGAAAACACACAAATGCACAAGACTGGGACATTCACATGTACACCCTGTACCCTTAAACAGGCACAGGGTGGATTAAACATAAGGATTTGGGGAGATGATACCGAGGTCCCCCCACCCCCAAAAGTCACTCCCGTCACACTATATATGTACTGTATAATAATAATAATTATAGAACTCCCTCCAGTACAAAGTCCTTTACCCACCTGCTGCTTCCTTAGGAGCCATTGACAGTGAGAAGCTGTCATATATAGAAATGGTATAAATACTGCTTTTATATATGATGTTCAGATCAAGCTGAACAGGTGGCAGAAAGAGCAAAGGTTTGAGCATTCATCTAAATGCCCCAATAGCCAAAGTTTGGTCCGAACCATCCCCTGATCCTTACTTTTCCTTCCCAGTGCTGGAAGACAGCTTCTAAGGGCGATATCCAGCAGCTATGAAGGTAGCACTGCTGGGAAAATTTGTACAAGAAGCAGCCACCTGCAAGTAATGGGACAAACTTTTTGTATAGTTGCACGTCCCTTGATATTATTTTATATAACTCGCAGCAAGGTCTTGGCAAACCCAGGCAGAAGTCCTTGACCGTTTTGTCAGAACAGATTTCCCGACATGTATGTTATTTTCAAACCTAGAAAAACATTCCAGGAGCTGGAGAGACAAGCTTGGTTTTTGAGTGTGACACGTCCAATACATAATAGATAGAGCCGTCTGCTCCTAATAGACTCAAGAGTTCGCACCTTCTCTCCAAGTCAAGTTTTATTTACAGGAAATTCCGACCCCAAGAGAAACACGGCTGACATTCGTGACTGGGGACGGCCATGGTGGCAAGTGCGCAGTTCACACCATATATATCTAGAGACGCTTTCAGTAAATTACGTTGTGCTTTTCTGCCCCTAATATCACTGCGATCAGAGTACGGAATGTCTTCCTTTTAACGCAGAGGCTGCTGGTTCATGAAACGTGCTGCCAGTTCCAGGCTAAGGGAATAAGCGTATCCCTATTTTCTGCTTGATTCTAATGCAAATATATATTTATAGAAAAACTCAGAACCCCTCCAGATCAGCTAAATGACATAAAAAATAATTTAGTTGCTTCTGTTTCATATAGTTACATAGTTAGTCTGGCTGAAAAAAGACAATAAGAAACGTGTGAGCATAAAAAAGACTGAAAGGGAGAGAGTTTTTTTTGTCCATCCAGTTCAACCATAGAAAAAAAAAAGTTATAATCCTACACCCACAGTTGATCCAGAGGAAGGCAAAAAAACCCAGCAAAGCACGATCCAATTTACTCCTGCTGGGAAAAAAATTTCTTCCTGATCCCCCGAGAGGCAATCGGATTTTCCCTGGATCAACGTCACCTATAAATGTTATATCCAGTTATATTCTGTGTATCCAAGAAAGAATCCCGGACTTTCCTACAGCAATCCACTGAGCTGGCCACAACCAACTCTTGAGGGAGTCTATTCCACATTTTCACAGCGCTCACTGTGAAGAAACCTTTCCGTGTTTGGAGATTAAATTTCTTTTCCTCCAGACGCAAAGAGCGCCCCCTTGTCCTCTGTCTGTTCTGTAGATATTAAAAGGTGAACTAACTTCAAATATCCTAGCCACTGCTTCGGACCCTTCAGGGTTGAGTATCCATCAGATTGCTCACAATAGCAAGTGCCCATTGGTCAACACCACAATGACAATGAGCAGTGCTTTTTTTTTCTGGGATAACCTTACCCCGAGAAGTCGTCTCAGGGGTGCCTCCCATTGGCCATGGTCATGTGGCCACACTGTGAGAAGCACTTCTTTCTTTTGGGACACCTTTCAGAAAGAGGATGTCTCAGAGGATGCTTCTCATTGGTCAGCGTGGCCATGTGGTTGTACAGTGAAAAGCACTTCTTTCTTCTAGGACACTTTCAGGAAGAAGCCTCAGATGCATTTCTCATTGGTCAGAGTGACCACATGGCCATCTTAACCAATGAGAAAAGCTTTTTTTTATTTTGGGAAACCTTATCGGAAGAAGAATCCTCAGATGCACTTCTCATTGGTCAGTATGATCATGTGGTCTTGCTGTGAGAAGCACTTCTTTCTTCTTGGACACTTTCCAGGAAGAAGAAGCCTCAGATGCATATCTCATTGGTCAGAGCACGAGAAGAGTTTTTCTTTATTTTGGAACACATCATTGAAAGAAGAAGCTTTGTGCTTCCCATTGGTCAGCGTGGCCATGTGGTCATGCACTTCTTTCTTCTGGGACATCTTCCAGAAATAAGAAGATGTGCACCTCTCATTGGTCAGAGAGATCACATGATCACCCTGACCATTGAGAAGAGATTTTCTATTTTAGGACACTTTATCTAAGAGAGAAGCCCTAGATGCTCTTTTCATTGGTCAGCACAGTCATGTGGCTGTGATGACCAATGAGCGTTTAGCATGGCAAGCAGTATGATGGATGCTCACACCGGGGCCATGTATTACAGTGTGCGGATTGCTACATCGGCAGTACAGGGAATCATCACCGCTATTCAGTGGGGTCCAGAGGGGTGGCCAAAATAATGGATCTAGTCACCCTTTTCATGTTTCATGGTAAACTCACTCTTTAGCTGCTCGATCAATTGCATTATAGGAAACAAAGCATTCCTAGAATGATTTTGAAGCGGGAATTAAACCCAAAACCAAAATGTTAATATATTACAGCTTGTCAATCATTAGATGTGGTGACTGCATGAGGCTTTTTTTTTGGCTTTTTCTCCTCTGTTTGCACCTGGTGATCTGGCCAGTAACACACCTCCTGTATTAGAGCGCCTCCACTCTAAATGAAGGTGCACAGGGGGCACATCAGACAGCAATTATTAAATAAATCACTCGGCAAAGTATAACCTAAATATAACTCATATAGTGAATAACCAACTTCTAATCCAAGAAAAAGTTACACTTTCACCCTTGAAAGCAAATACTAGTATTCAAACCTTTTCCTTAACATTAACTTAAATTAATAAAACAAACTATAAAATTAAACAAAGTCCCCCAAAAAATTAAATTCTTGCCAATAGAGGTAGTCACGGAGTGTTTGCATAATTTTATGTTTATTGAAAGAAAATTTGTTTATTTTATTTTTAATTTTATTTTTGTTATTTAATTTTGTGTATTATTGATCTGGTTTGTTTATTTTTATTTTATTTATTTATTTGTTTTAATTTATTATTTTATTTATTTATTTGTTTTAATTTATTATTTTATTTATATTTATTTTTCAATTTTTTGTTTTTGAGTGTACACAATTTGTCACTATATATTAGTTTATTTATAGTATACGCAGAGTGATTTTGCATGATTCACGTGTTACTCACAGTTGAATCTTTTTGCCCAGATTTAGAATATACTTATTTGTTTGAAGGTATATACTTAGTATTTGAAGGTAATACACTATTTTAGTTTTTTTTTTTTAGAGGTAATCACTGGGTCCGGAATACTGGAAATATTGAAGTTGGACACACAGGATTGAAAGATTTTGGTGGACTTGAAAATGTAATTATTTTTGGGACTTTGTTTAATTTTATAGTTTGTTTTAGAAATTTAAGTTAAGGTTAAGGAAAAGGTTTGAATACTACATCAGACAGCAGCATTGTCAGTCTGAGGAGGAAGGGGGGTAATGTTGAATGGATTAGCAGATTTAAATACACTAACAAATTAAATCCAAACTCCATATCACACTTTGTAATCAGCTACAGCTATTTTTTTTTTTCTTTTGGGATAAACGTTTTACTTGAATAAATAAAACCTGACCATTGTAAGTGGTCAATGGTTTGTCTCATCTCTGTACACCGTATTATCTGCAGGACAGCTTGTTCTTTTGGAAAACAACAGCCTTACCAACTGGGTCACTAGATGGAAATAGAGGAAAGAAAACCTCAAAAAAGAAAGTTAATGCAACCATCACATAAGCTGCAATATAATTAATGTTTGCTTTTGGGTTTAATACTGCTTAAAAACCTAGGGGCAAGAGATGTCTGCAATGTCGGCACAGTGGCTTAGTGGTTAGCATGTCTGCCTTGCAGTAAATGGGTCATGGGTTTGAATCCCTACCTTGGTGCTTCCTGCATGGAGTTTGCATGTTCTCCCTGTGCTTGTGTGGGTTTCCACAGACACTCCAAACACATGCTGGTAGGTTAATTGGATCCTGTCTAAACTGGCCCTAATATGTGTATGTATGAATGTAAGTTCAGGACCTTAGATTGTATGTGCCTTGAGGGTTAGGGACTGATGTGAATGTTCAATATATATGTAAAGTGCTGTGTAAATTGACAGCACTATATAAGTACCTGAAATAAATGTGAGTTCAAGCTCTGTACTGGGAAAAAAAAATAAGATAAAGAAAAGAGATCAGACTATTGAGGGCTCCCCACTCTACTAATATGTGTTTTCTTTGTTTGTGGGCCCTTTGGAGGTATTTCCTATCATCTTGTCATCACCCTATTTTGTGATGTGGTTGCTTGCTATCTTGGGCCACATTGATGAGATTTTATCTAACTCCCTGTTCCTGTGACATCCTGTCTCCAGATAAAATGAGTCTCCCCAATATGGATTTAGAAAACACTAACAACCCCAAAAAAGTTAAAACCCCAAACTATGCAAATATTTAAAATAAAAACCCTTTGGCTGAAGTTGGGCTTTAATTTGTTGGACTTCCTAATAACGATGTTACAGCAGCATTTAGGTCGTCACTTGCAGCTTTGTGGAGGATATTTCTTCCCAAACACCTTTGTTAGAATTCAACAGCCAAATTATGAACTTGTCTAACCTTTTCCAGCCATATCCAAAAGAAGCATTTGGCCACAGTTCTAGTTCAATTTTCTTGAAATTCACAAATTGGCTGTCAAGTCAGAGGAAGACAGAAAAATATATTCACTGTATTCACAAAGTTGTCCTAACATTGTTATAGGGATGAGAGAATTTACAATTGAAACTCAATGCTGTGATACAGTAATTGAGTTCAAATCCAAGTTTATTTCAATGACAGATTGTTTGCAAAACCAACACGTGTTGGAGGCTGTATCTCCACCCCCTTCATCGGGGCTAACATGTAACCTAAAAGATTAAAAAAAATCTTATATATAAATCAGAAAGCTGGAGAATAAAATAGTTACACTTTTAGTGTGTATTATGCTGCGAGGGGCCAGGGGCGGACTGACCATTTGGAAACTCAGGCACTGCCCGAGGGCCCGGGGTCAGTAGGGGGCCCCATGAGATGCCCCTGGTACCTTTTTCATAGACTTTTTTGAGTTTGGGCAAGGACACAGGGGCCCCATGATCCCCTATTGCCCAGGGGCCCCATGAGTTGTCAGTCCGCCCCTGCGAGGGGCACAGATGCAGCTAACCCACTGGCAGTATGTGAAGGACAGAACAGAGCGGTGGTATGCAATTATGGAATCATAGATGGTGGACAGAGATGGTGGGGACATGGATTGTGGACAGAGATGGTGGGGACATGGATCGTGGACAGAGATAGTGGGGACATGGATGGTGGACAGAGATAGTGGGGACATGGATGGTGGACAGAGATAGTGGGGACATGGATGGTGGACAGAGATGGTGGGGACATGGATGGCGGACAGAGATGGTAAAGACATGGATGGTGGACAGAGATGGTGAGAACATGGATGGTGGATGGAGATTGTGTGGACATGGATGGTGGACAGAGATGGTGGGGACATGGATGGTGGACAGAGAAGGTGGAGACATGGATTGTGGACAGAGATAGTGGGGACGTGGATGGCGGACAGAGATGGTGGGGACATGGATGGTGGACAGAGATGGTGGGGACATGGATCGTGGACAGAGATGGTGAAGACATGGATGGTGGACAGAGATGGTGAGGACATGGATGGTGCATGGAGATTGTGTGGACATGCATGGTGGACAGAGATGGTGGGGACATGGATGGTGGACGGAGATGGTGGGGACATGAATGGTGGATGGAGATTGTGGGGACATGGTTGGAGGACAGAGATGGTGGGGACATGGATGGTGGGGAAATGGATGGCGGACAGAGATGGTGAGTACATGGATGGTGGACAGAGATGCGGGTAACAGAATAATGGACAGTGATGGTGGGGACAGAATGATGATACCAGATATGATTTCATGTGCATGTGTACAGGAAGTGTCCATGTGCATGAACACTGAAGTAAACTGATGTCTCTGCAAGTGAAATCTGTGCAGGTATTAGGGGGAGGAAAAGTGCCCAATCAGTGATATCAGTGGGATGAAAAGTGCCCCATCATTGGTATTGGTGGGGGGAATAGTGACCCATCATTGGTATCAGTGGTAGGAAAAGTGCCCCATCATTGGTATTAATGGGAGGAATAGTGCCCCATCATTGGTATCAGTGGGAGGAATAGTGCCCCATTATTGGTATTGGTGGGGGGAATAGTGCCCCATCATTGGTGTCAGTGGGAGGAATAGTGCCCCATCATTGGTGTCAGTGGGAGGAATAGTGCCCCATCATTGGTATTGGTGGGGGGAATAGTGCCCCATCATTGGTGTCAGTGGGAGGAATAGTGCCCCATCATTGGTGTCAGTGGGAGGAATAGTGCCCCATCATTGGTGTCAGTGGGAGGAATAGTGCCCTACTGTTGGTGTCAGTGGGAGGAATAGTGCCCCATCATTGGTATCATTGATAGGAATAGTGCCCTATTGTTGGTGTCAATGGGAGGAATAGTGCCTCATTGTTGGTGTCAATGGGAGGAATAGTGCCTCATTGTTGGTGTCAATGGGAGGAATAGTGCCTCATTGTTGGTGTCAATGGGAGGAATAGTGCCTCATTGTTGGTGTCAATGGGAGGAATAGTGCCCCATTGTTGGTGTCAATGGGAGGAATAGTGCCCCATCATTGGTATCATTGATAGGAATAGTGCCCTATTGTTGGTGTCAATGGGAGGAATAGTGCCCCATTGTTGGTGTCAATGGCAATGGGAGGAATAGTGCCCCATTGTTGGTGTCAATGGGAGGAATAGTGCCCCATCGTTGATATCAGTGACAGGAATTATTTCTCACTGTTTGTGGAGCTTCACCTAATCTCTACCACAACTCAAGCTGATCATGGAAGTCCTATGAGCTGCCAGCCCAATTATTCAGATTCTCTATAATCACACTATTTCCATACTTTTCAATGACAACAATAATATAAAATCTATAAGAAATCCTCCTGGTTCCAGGGCCTGTTATCTACTTTCTCTAACATTCGTATTAGGAAGTCCCCCGGATTAAAGACTCTAATAGAAGAATCCAACGACTTATATTCCCGTTATAAAACATTCATACGTTTTCCCTCTCTTGACAAACACAGTGGAATCATTTATGAAGAGTCATCATGTGACCCCGGGAAAATGAAGTTAAATATTTATCGTTGACTGCGTCTCTTGGGGGGCTTTAAGGCACATTGCTCGCCCACTTAGAAAACAATTCAAGGCTAATATAGCGTTAAGCACTCAGAGAACTGTTAAAATAGCATTAAACTATCCAGTGACTCAGATAAAATTGCAATTTGGATTAAAAGAACAAAACTCATATTTCTGTAATAAAGAGAGAACAGATGACTTGGACTGAACCATGCAAGAAATGATTGGAGGCAATGCCCCTACTTCGTAATAGAATTATTGAAAGAAAGGTGCATAGCAGATGAATATAAATATATGTGTACTCCCTGGACACTTCATTGGGTACAATTACCTGTTGCAAGTAGCTGAACTGAATGATATAACAGGAACCTGCTCTCTAGCTCCCTTGTCTCCTCCTCCAATGCTCGTCTCTAGGACTTCTCCAGAGCTTCCCCTCATCCTCTGGAACTCTCTACTCCAATTTATCAGACTATCACCTACTCTGCTCACTTTTAGGCGATGTCTGAAAACCTCTCTCTTTAGGGAAGGCTATCCTGCCCTCAGCTAATACTGGAATCTTCTACTCTTCCATCAAGTCCATCCCCCACAGTTACTACCTTTTGTACCACTAGCCCCTCCCTCTTAGATTGTAAGCTCTCATGATCAGGGCCCTCCTAACCCTCTTGTATTGAACCAGGGGCGGACTGACAACTCATGGGGCCTGGGGTCAGTAGGGGGCCCCATGAGATGCCCCTGGTACCTTTTTCATAGGCTTTTTTGCCTTTAAACTTATGGACAGTCCCAAGACACCCCTTAAAATTATGGACAGCCCCAAGGCACCCTTTAAACTTATGGACAGTCCCAAGGCACCCTTTAAACTTATGGACAGTCCCAAGACACCCCTTAAAATTATGGACAGTCCCAAGGCACCCTTTAAACGTATGGACAGTCCCAAGGCACTCTTTAAAATTATGGACAGTCCCAAGTCACCCCTCAAAAATTATGGACAGTCCCAAGGCACCCCTCAAAATTATGGATAGTCCTGAGGCACCCTTTAAACTTATGGACAGTCCCAAGGCACCCCTTAAAATTATGGACAGTCCCAAGGCACCCTTTAAACGTATGGACAGTCCCAATGCACCCCTCAAAATTATGGACAGTCCCGAGGCATCCCATTCTAAAATGGGGTGCCTCAAGACTGTCCATAATTTTAAAAGGGCACCCCATTCTAAAATGTGAAAAACTATTCTAACACCAACGTGTAGGACACTCAACATTAGAGGTGATTTATTCTTCCAAAGCAAATACACTTTTGCACACCAGTACTGACCAGTATACCAATGTTTCTCTTCTCCCTCAGTTTTTCTCCATCACTGAGCTAATGTGACCCCAGCACTGACAGAGAAGGACAAGGAAGGGTCAAACTAGGATGCTGTGCAGGAAGCTGACATCCTCCTTATCAATTGATGATGCCATTGCTTGTCAGGACGTTGGCGGCTAGAAGGTTGTGATGGCGCACAATGAAAACATTTTGTATAACTAAAAGGCAGGCTTGTTCCACCCGCTGTCAGTGCTGGGGTCCTTTTCTGTCAGTGCTGGGGTCACAGTAGCTCAGTGATGGAGAAAAACTGAGGGAGAAGAGAAACATTAGGATACTAGTCAGAACTGGTGTGCAAAAGTGTATTTGCTTCGGAAGAATAAATCACCTCTAATGTTGAGTGTCCTACATGTTGGTGGTAGAATAGTTTTTCACATTTTAGAATGGGGTGCCCTTTTAAAATTATGGACAGTCTTGAGGCTTCCGTTTTGGAATGGGATGCCTCGGGACTGTCCATAATTTTGATGGGTGCCTTGGGACTGTCCATAAGTTTAAAGGGTACCTTGGGACTGTCCATAATTTTAAGGGGTGTCTTGGGACTGTCCATAAGTTTATAGGGTGCCTTGGGACTGTCCATAATTTTAAGGGGTGTCTTGGGACTGTCCATAATTTTAAGGGGTGTCTTGGGACTGTGCATAAGTTTAAGGGGTGTCTTGGGACTGTCCATAATTTTAAAGGGTGCCTTGACTGAAAGAAACCCTGTACTAGAGTATGGGATCTTGTGAGCTACTATAGTGTATACAAAGTGCTAGTGAATAATTCAATAATTAAATATTGAATGATGTTAAAATTGTTGTGAAACCAATACAATGGTGAAAATGAAAATAAAAATTATGTGAAAAAACTGTAAAAAAAAGTGTGGTTCGCTTACACTTTCCACATGCTCATACCATTGTGTTATAGAGAACACTGTCAGAAATAGTGTCGCGCTCCACTACCAATTGCAATAATAAAATTGTGATTAACCACTTGCCTACCAGGCACTTATACCCCCTTCCTTACCAGGCCAATTTTCAGCTTTCAGCGCTGCCGCACTTTGATTGACAATTGCGCGGTCATGCAACATTGTACCCATATGAAATTTTGATCATTTTTTTCTCACAAATAGAGCTTTCTTTTGGTGGTATTTAATCGCCACTGGGCGCTTTACTTTTTGCGCTATAAATTAAAAAAAGTTTATTTGTTTCTTTTATAAAATTTTTCAAACAGGTATTTTTTCTCCTTCACTGATTTGCGTTGATGAGGCGGCACTGATGGGCACTGATAGGCGGCACTGATGGGCACTGATAGGCAGCACTAAAGGGCACTGATAGGCAGTACTAATGAGGTGGCACGGATAGGCGGCACTGATATGCAGCACTGATAGGCGGCACTGATAGGTGACACTGATGATGGGTACTGATAGACGGCACTGACTGGCATCACTTCTGGGCACTGACTGGCGGCACTGACTGGCAGCACTGCTGGGCTGCACTGGTGGGTGGCACTGGTGGGCAGCACTGGTGGGTGGGCACAGGTGGGTGGCACTGGTGGGCACAGGTGGGTGGCACTGGTGGGCACAGGTGGGTGGGCACAGGTGGGTGGCACTGCTGGGCACATGTAGGTGGCACTTCTGGGCACAGGTAGGTGGCACTGCAGAGTGGCACAGGTGGGTGCCCTGCTGGGCACAGGTGGGGGCACTGCTGGGCACAGGTGGGGGCACTGCTGGGAACGGGTGGGCGGGGCTAGTGGGCGCACTGCTGGGCGGAACTTGCGGGTGTCACTGCTGGGCACCGATCATCAGGGCACTGATCATCAGTGCCCTGATGATCGGTGCCGATCCTCGCTCTGACAACTGCCGGTTCTCGGCAGTACTTTCCTCACGATCTGACAGCGTGAGGAAAGTGCAGCCGAGAACCGGCACTTGCATTTCCCTGTGATCAGCGTGTCATTGGACACCGCTGATCACGTGGTAAAAGGCCGGTGGGATCGGCCTTTCACCACATCACGTGATCAGCTGTGTCCGTAGGACACAGCGATCACGGAGATCGCCGGGTGCGCGCCCCCTGGGGCGCGCAGGAGAGCGCGTTCTGGGAGGACGTCATATGACGTCCACTCAGAACTGGCCGGCCGCGGTGAAGCCGTCATTCGGCTATGCGCGGTCGGCAAGAGGTTAAATAAATATTAGGTAAAAATTAAATAAATAATAGTCCAAGTATACAAGTTTTGGGCAATTTTTAGACATTTTGCCAAGGCACCCCTGAAGAAACCTCAAGGCACCCCAGGGTGCCTGGGCACCCTGGTTGAGAAAGGCTGCTCTAGTATTCCCGCCCCCGAGGAGTTTTAGTATTCTCGGTGTTCCCACACCCTCTGTTGTTTTCTCTATACCACAAAATAAAACTAAAGATTCGGGGAACTGGAAGACAGAGAGTTGTATTATTTTGTTTTCTTTTTTGCCTTTCCTAGATATAGAGGAAACAAACCTTTCATGTATCCACTGCGGCAATGTTAATAAGTGTTTACTGAGCATAACTAATTCCAGCTCACCCACAAAGAGAAAACCCTATAGGATTCCTTTGATTAGAAGTCTATCCCGACTTAAACCTTGTCTCCGCTTGTTCTTCATTATTTGGTGTAAAGTCACCTAAGCCCGGAGCATTCCCTGCTCTTTACATGCACATTTTTAAAGGATTGCTTTTTGATACAGAAATCTCCCATCTTATGTAATATTACCTGGCTGCTAAAGGCATATACTGGGGATATTCTGAGATTCTGTTTCCTAACATTAAAATCTGCTACAGATGCTAGCAGAGTGAAACTCAGATTTTGTTGAAAGGAAATTTCCCTCCAGCTCAACTATACACAAGGATTTGTAGAAAACTTTTTTTTTTATCATATCCTTCCCTACGTCTGCACTTATCAAGTATCAAGAGAGTATTCCAGAGCACTTAATGAAATCTTTCAAAGATGGGTTGGCAACCTACGATATGTGTGCCTGGAAGGCGATGTCTGTTTTAGTGGCACCTGGAAGTATTGTCAATTACAAAGCCGAGTCTGCCCTTCTTCACTCACAGCCCAACCACCTCCATGATGTCATTGGTATCTCCAAGTACCAGTGTAGTCCCACCAGAGGTTGTGGACATTGGTGTATGATGTGAAGAAGTTCACCTGCCTACCCATTTCCTCTTCTAACCAGATACAGAACATAAAATCCTTACATATCTATCTTATAGTGCAGAATTTGGAGCTGATCTGAGCTGCGAAGGTGAAGAAACTCACTTGGGTCTGATCTGAGGTCTGGTGTTGCAGGACATCATTACGGGCTGATATGGGGTGTCAAGGTTCAGGAATAGAGACTGATGTGTAAAGATGATGCAACTGGGCAGATCTGAGGTCTGTAGGTGCAGGAATTGAGGCTGATTTGAAGTATGAAGGTGAATGAATTGTGGTTATCTGAGGTGTGAAGGTGCAGTAATTGGGGTGATCTGAAGTTTGCAGGTGCAGGAATTGGGGTGATCTGAGGTGTACAGGTGCAAGAATTGGGATGGTTTAGGTCTGATGGTATGGGACATTATTTGCGGCTGATCTAAGGTGTCAAGGTACAGGGATTGGGAGTGATCTCAGGTGTAAAGTTGATGGAATTGGGGCTGATCTGAGGTTTGAAGATATAGAAATTGGGGTGATCTGAAATGTGAAGGTGCAGGAATGGGGGCTCATCTGAGGTCAAAGGGTGCAGGAACTGGGCTGACTTGAAGTGTGAAGGTGCAGAAATTGGGGAGATCTGAGGTGTGAAGGTGCAGGTATTGGGGCTGATCTGAAGTCTTATGGTGTAGGGATTGGGGCTGATATGAGGTCTGAAGATGCAGGAATTGAGGCTGATTTGAAGTATGAAGGTGAAGGAATAGGGGTGCTCTTAGGTCTGAAGGTGCAGGAACTGGGAATGAATTGAAGTATGAAGGTGAAGGAATTGCAGTTATCTGTGGTGTGGAGGTGCAATAATTGGGGTGATTTGATGTTTATAGAAGCTCTGAAGGTATAGGAACTGATTTGCAATCTAATTGTGCAGGAATTGGGGCTGATCTGAGGTGTAATGATGAAGGAATTGGGGTGATCTGAGGTCTGAAGGTAGGGGAGTTGGGGCTGATCTGAGGTGTGTAGCTGCAGGAGCTGAAGTGATCCGAAGTGTGAAGATACAGGAATTGGGGCTGATCTGAGGTGTGAAGGTGCATGAACTGGGGTTGATATGGAGTATGAACGTGTAGGAATTGGGGTGATCTAAGGTGTACCAGTGAAGGGCCACCAGAGACTGTAGACATTGGTATACGATGGTATACGATGTGAAGAAGCTCACCTGCCTACTAATTTCCTCTTCTAAGTGGAGCTGATCTGAGGTGTGAAGGTACAGGAATTGGGGAGATGTGAGGTGTGAAGGTGCAGGAATTGGTGAGATCTGAAGTTAGAAAGTGCAGGAATTGGGGAGATCTGAAGTGTGAAGGTGCAGGAATTGGGGCTGATCTGAGGGGTGAAGGTGCAGGAAGTGGGGTTGATCTGAGGTGTGAAGGTGCAGTTATTTGGGTTGATCGGAGGTTTGAAGGTGCAGAAATTGGGGAGATCTGAGGTGTGAAGGTGCAGGAATTGGTGAGATCTGAGGTGTGAAGGTGCAGGAATTGGGGAGATCTGAGGTGTGAAGGTGCAGGAATTGGGGAGATCGGAGGTGTGAAGGTACAGGAATTGGGGAGATATGAGGTGTGTAGGTGCAGGAATTGGGAAATCTAAGGTGTGAAGGTGCAGGAATTGAGGAGATCTGAGGTGTGAAGGTGCAGGAATTGGGGAGATCTGAAATGTGAAGGTGCAAGAATTGGGGAGATCTGAGGTGTGAAGGTGCAGGAATTGGGGAGATCTGAGGTGTGAAGGTGCAAGAATTGGGGAGATCTGAGGTGTGAAGGTGCAGGAAATGGGGTTGATCTGAGGTCAGTAGGGGCAGGAATTGGGGTTAATCTGAGGTGTGAAGGAGCAGGAATTGGGGTTGATCTGAGGTGTGAAGGTGCAGGAATTGGGGAGATCTGAGGTGTGTAGGTGCAGGAATTGGGGTGATCTGAGGTGTGAAGGTACAGGAATTGGTGAGATCTGAGGTGTGAGGGTCCACGAATTGGGGTTGATCTGAGGTGTGAGGGTGCAGGAACTGGGGAGATCTGAGGTGTGAGGGTTCAGGAATTGGGGAGATCTGAGGTGTGAAGGTGCAGGAATTGGGGAGATCTGAGGTGTGAAGGTGCAGGAATTGGGGAGATCTGAGGTGTGAAGGTGCAGGAATTGGGGAGATCTGAGGTGTGAAGGTGCAGGAATTGGGGAGATCTGAGGTGTGTAGGTGCAGGAATTGGAGTGATCTGAGGTATGTAGGTGCAGGAATTGGGGAGATCTGAGGTATGAAGGTGCAGGAATTGGGGTTGATCTGAGGTGTGAAGGTGCAGGAATTGGTGTGATCTGAGGTGTGAAGGTGCAGGAATTGGGGAGATCTGAGGTGTGAAGGTGCAGGAATTGGGGAGATCTGAGGTGTGAAGGTGCAGGAATTGGGGAGATCTGAGGTGTGAAGGTACAGGAATTGGGGAGATCTGAGGTGTGAAGGTGCAGGAATTGGGGAGATCTGAGGTGTGAAGGTGCAGGAATTGGGGAGATCTGAGGTGTGAAGGTGCAGGAATTGGGGCTGATTTGAGGTGTGTAGGTGCAGGAATTGGGGTGATCTGAGGTATGTAGGTGCAGGAATTGGGGAGATCTGAGGTGTGTAGGTGCAGGAATTGGGGTTGATCTGAGGTGTGAAGGTACAGGAATTGGGGAGATCTGAGGTGTGAAGGTACAGGAATTGGGGAGATCTGAGGTGTGAAGGTGCAGGAATTGGGGAGATCTGAGGTGTGAAGGTGCAGGAATTGGGGCTGATTTGAGGTGTGTAGGTGCAGGAATTGTGGAATGTGAAAAAGATTCCTGACCTCTGTTTTAAAATGAATGATAAGTGATGAGTAGTAGGGTCTGCCTTCACTATAACCACAAGATTAGTCTTCATGTCCAGCATGTCTTAGCCATGGAGGACACTTTACAAATACTGTGTCTATCAAGTGATGCAACTCTTTATTCATGAGATAGCTGAAGAAATAACATGCATCTAAAACCAAAACTGGGGTGGGGAAGTGGTAGAACCCCTGTCAAGCTTTATTACACTGTTCAACAAATTTTTATTTTTTGCCAGTTTTGGAAACAAAAGGATCCATTTCTTAATGAATTTCACATTCTGAGTTCAAATATAACAATGAAATTTGTCAATTGGCTCTAGTTTTTCTGTAAATGGAAAGTTTTCTACTATAGGCGTAATGACTACATAATGCACAATAATTATATAGATAGATGTCTTTCCACAAATATAAAGCAAGTGATATTGACTACATAACAAAGCCTAAATGGCATAATATATTGCATAGGATTACCAAGAAAAATTATAGCCATAAGCTAAGTTGAATCATTTTAATACTTAGGATTCTCACTAGTTTTGTCTTCAGTTTGTGTCGGTTTTGCTTCTCTTGGCTTTTCTCTTGTATTCGAGGAAAGGGCTATCTCTTACAACTGCACGTGACTACACGCTTCAGGTTCTTCCTCACTTGACTCAACCACGAAGGATTCTGGTGCTTTAGGAATTGGTAGCCCCTCTCCATGAGGAACTGGACGTATTGCCGATGGAATATTTGGATAGTGCACAGATAACTTTTTCTTCTTATTTAGCCCTTTTACAATTGGAGGCACCATACAAAAGTAACAATTACTAACATAATCTGTTGGCTCTCTCCAAATCATTGGCACAGCGAAAGGCATAGATGCCTTTTTTCCATTCAACCATTGCTCCAGTGCCGTCCCACAAGAATTGCAGCATATATGTGGTGCCCAGCTCTTGTCCTGGTCTCCTATCTTGCAGCCAAAATACAAGTTGTAGGCTTTCTTAATCATTCCTGTTATCCTCCTTTTTTGTGAGATAAAAGTTATTTCACCGCAGATATAGCAGAAATTATCTGCATTATTCACACAAGTTCGAGGCATTACTGAGTAGCCTATATAAGCATAAAACGAAATGTAAAGACGCTGTGGAACTACAATCAGCTACAGATACTGCAGCTTTTATGCAGTGAAGTGATGCAATTAAAGGCTAATATTGCATCATCTCAGTATACATGCAATTTTCTATTGGTCACCAGTATCAATTGCGCAATATGCAGCTGAAGTTCCATCATAATTTTGAATGGCTTACGTCATTAGATGGGTGAATATATCATGGAAACTAGAGCCAATCAACATTTTCTAGGGTCATTTTCGTTTTCAGCACCCCAAAATTATGGAAGATTAGCTAATTTTATGCCCAAAACTTTTTACCTGTTGAACAGTGTTATCAGTGTCTTAGTCCACATTTGGGGGGGGGGGGGTTTGCCTGCTCTACTCACCTTGATGGCCATTGTCACTGGTAGAAAATAACAAAATGTTACAGCTGTAACCAGAACAGGACATTCAACCTTAACTCCGTCTGAAGAAAAAAGAATTCTCAGATTCCAGAATCCAAACGCAGCAAATCCCAAACTGCAGCCCCTCCATTTAATTTCATACAAATAAACTCTATATGTTCGCAACGCAGAGCAGAAGAAAAATGAGACACAACAACTTATTGAATCACAGTCACGGCGTTGCGGCTCCGCTATAGACTGGAAATTACATCACGGCGCTCGCACATTTAATAAACGCTGACAACGCAGACATGAAGGAAAAATGGCAGACGCCCCACAGAGAGATTTCTGACGAGAAAAATAAAACAGCGCTTGCAGTTATTGTAAATGTTTAAGACATAGCCAGATAAAAAATGGAAATCTTCTATGAAATGAGCAGAATAGACCAAGGCAGGGGCGGACTGACAATTCATGGGGCCCCTGGGCATTAGGGGATCATGGGGCCCCTGTGTCCTCGCCCACACTCAAACCACACCCAAAAAAGCCTGTGAAAGATACCAGGGGCATCTCATGGGGCCCCTTACTGACCCCGACCCTCGGGCAGTGCCCGAGTTTCCAAATGGTCAGTCCGCCCCTGGACCAAGGGTAAGAGAACCTGTCTTCCTGACTTCTGTTCAGTGTTTTCCAGGGGTGGACTGACCATTTGGAAACTCGGGCACTGCCCGAGGGCCCGGGGTCAGTAGGGGGCCCCATGAGATGCCCCTGGTACCTTTCATAGGCTTTTTTGAGTGTGGGTGAGGACACAGGGGCCCCATGATCCCCTATTGCCCGGGGGCCCCATGAGTTGTCAGTCCGCCCCTGGTGTTTTCTGATCACACAGATCCACCGAAATCCAGATCACAATCCCCTTCCTGTACCATCAGCTAAGCTCAGCTTAGAGCAGGGTTTCTCAACCAGGGGTTCCTCCAGATGTTGCTAGGGGTCCTTTGAGCAATGAGCAATATCTACCCACTGACACCATTTTTAGCTATCTGTAAGAGGGTAATTCTTCCCAATGACCACAAGCATAAGGAGCAGGGGCGGACTGACAACTCATGGGGGCCCCAGGTAATAGGGGATCATGGGGATCATGAACTTCTGCGCATGCGTGGGAGTGACATCATCTTAGCCTAGCCAGTGGACGTCTGGTGATCGATACCCAGAAGCCACCGGGCTGACAATGAAGAACAGGTGAGTATAGTTCTGCTCAGGGGCGGACTGAGAACTCATGGGGCCCCCAGGCAATAGGGGATCATGGGGCCCCTGTGTCCTTGCCCAAACTCAAAAAAGACTATGAAAAAGGTACCAGGGGCATCTCATGGGGCCCACTACTGACCCCGGGCCCTCGGGCAGTGCCCGAGTTTCCAAATGGTCAGTCTGCCCCTGGTTAGGAGCATTCTTCCCACTGACCATCGCACTAATGTATCACGAGTTAGTAGATATAGTCATTTTTAGGGGTACCCTGAGACTGAAAAGTTATTTCAAAGGTTCCTCTGTGTTGAAAAGGTTGAGAAAGGCTGGATTGGAGAAATTAAACAGAAACATTATTGTAACAGTTGGAAGAAGTTATATGCAAATCTTGACTTTTTCTGTAAAAGTCGAGTTTAGCCCCACCCTTTCATCCTCGTATGATATGTGAGCAAGGACTAAAAGTTGGACTCTGCATATAAGGAGGACTGTGATCTCTGTGAGAGGTACCTGGAAGCATGCAAGCTTGATCTGCTTTAATGGTGAGGCTGACTGTAGCTTTAGATACCTGATAAAAGTCTGCTAAAGTCTGCTAAACTGTTATTAACTTGTATTTAAATAAGCCGTGTGATCGTCATTCCCATCCTTACTTCACAAATGAGCAAACCAGTAGCCGCGAATAAGTATGGCCATGGCAGCTCCCAACAGGGACTATCAGTCCTATTATGACCAGCAATGCTATTCTCCATATGCCTCTTGGTGCTGGTTAAAAATATAGGATCCCTTTGCTTTAACCCCTTGACGCTGAGCGTACGCAAATATGTGGCCTCTCGGCGTCTGGACCTTGACACCCAAGCGGCCGCATATTTGCTTGCAATTAGAAAATACATATGTGCTGAGAGTGAGTGCCGTGCACGCTCCCAGCACATATGTCCGTGACTCATGGAAAGGTCCCAATCTTCCCTTTCAATCGGGACCTTTTCCGATCATGTGACCGTCGTGACGGCAAATCACGGCGAATCAAAGACGAATTCTCCTGCGCTCTAGGACCCAGACGGGTGGCGAATGGATGGAATCAGACCTGGAACAATCGTCCACCAATGCATATAGGGTTGTGCGGCTCCAAACAAGGCTGAGGAAGCCCGACCAATACTGCAGAACGAAATGAAAACGAGAAGCGCACCAACCTTGCGCATTACCTCAGTAACCAAAATGTATTAACTATAAAAATATACTCACAAACAGCGAATAAAATCAGGCATGTAAGTCCTCAAAGGGACTTGAAGATAGCGCGAATCCCATCAAGGGGATGGATATTCAGTACAGCTGACGCGTTTCGAAGGGAGTCCCTTCTTCATCCGGTTACTGAGGTAATGCGCAAGGTTGGTGCGCTTCTCGTTTTCATTTCGTTCGGCAAATCACGGCGGTCACATGACCCTAAAACCCCGTCCACCTCCTGTCTTCTGAAACTCTTAGAGGTCCAGAAGGCGCCGGCGCAAAGAGGTTAAAGGAAAGGCTACCGGTAAGACCACCTTCCTAGCCTACTCATGGCTCCAACGAGATCACAATAGAATTCCCTTTTTTTTTTTTTAATCTTTTTATTACTTTTCTCATAGAAAACAACCAGCTGGGCATTCCCCGGCTCAAAATTAACATTCTAATATAGAATATCACTAGAACAGTTAAGAACTGTAACAACCTAACAGTAACTCAAATCTGAAATCTCTGCTCGGTCCACTTGAAACAGAAAAAAAAAAAAAACAGAAATTACAATGCAATCATCTCTACCATGTTACCCAGACATAGGAAATTAAAGGAAGACCGCAAAAAACTCTCCCGTCCCACTGCACCAGATCCACAAAAATACTCTATTTAACCACCACCCCAACCTGATCAAACACATACCAGTATAGCCAGTACAATGCTAATGATCCTAGAAAGATGTGTTTGTTGCAGCAGACTCAGTCCATAAATTCCATAATTTGTGGACCTTCCCTAGACAACCTCAAGACTCATATGTGGCTTTATTTGTTTAGGTACTTATCAGGGGCGGACTGACAACTCATGGGGCCCCCAGGAAATAGGGGATCATGGGGCCCCTGTGTCCTTGCCCAAACTCAAAAAAGCCTATGAAAAAGGTACCAGGGGTATCTCATGGGTCCCCTACTGATCCCGGGCCCTCAGGCAGTGCCTAAGTTTCCAAATGGTCAGTCTGCCCCTGGTACTTATATAGTGCCATCAGTTTATGCAGTGCTTTACATATATATATTGTACATTCACAACCCTCAAGGGATGTACAATCTAAGGTCCCTAACTCACATTCATACATACACATACTAGGGACAATTTAGACAGGATCCAATTCACCTACCAGCATGTCTGTGGAGTGTGGGAGGAAACTGGAGTACCTGAAGGAAACCCACGCAGGCACAGGGAAAGTATGCAAGCTCCAGGCAGTTGGTGCCATGGCTGGGATTTGAACCAGTGACCCTAGTACTGCCAGGTGGAAGTGCTAGCCATTTAGCCACTGTGCTGCCTGCTTTATAAAGGGGGATGGAGGCATTTACTAGGGACTTCCAGAAGTCAAGTGATGGTATCTCTGGCAAACTCCACTTCAGCACTATGGCCTTCCTAGCATAAAAGAGGAGAAGGCCAAGGAGAGTTCTGATCGTCCGGCCAAAAGCCAAGTGAGCTACCAAGCCGAGCAAGCAAACCTCAACCGTCAACGGTATGGGTAGCATAGTCATCTCAGAGACAAATCTCGTAACTGCTTCCCAAAAAACCTGAACTGCAGAGCAGTCCCAAAGCATATGCATGAACTCAGCTTCTGGTTGAGTACATTTCCAGCAGTGGGGGTGAGCCCTTGGATAAATTCTATTTAAACTCTGGGGCGTATAATATATCCTGTGTCCCGACATCTTTAAGTGTAGTTGGGAAACTGCTTTAAGGATAGAATTTTCTGAGGAACATGGAGGAAAGCCTGCATTATGGGAGAACATGCAAACTCCAGGAAGGTGGTGCCATGGAATTGAACCAGCGACCCTAGTGCTGCCAGACGGAAGTGCTAACCATTTAGCCACTGTGCTGCCTGCTTTACGAAGGGGGATGGAGGCATTTACTAGGGACTTCCAGAAGTCAAGTGATGGTATCTGCAGCAAACTCCACTTCAGCACTATGGCCTTCCTAGCATATAAGGACGAGAAGGCCAAGGAGAGTTCTGATCGCCCGGCCAAAAGCCAAGTGACCTACCAAGCCAAGCAAGCAGACCTCAAACATTAACGGTATGGGTATCATAGTCAACTCAGAGACAAACCTTGCAACTGCTTCCCAAAAACCCTGAACTGCAGAACAGTCCCAAAACATGCATGAAGTCAGCTTCCGGATGAGTACATTTCCAGCAGGGCGGGTGAGCCCCTGGATAAATTCTATTTAAACTCTGGGGCGTATAATACATCCTGTGTCCCAACCAGGGGCGGACTGACAACTCATGGGGCCCCCGGGCAATAGGGGATCATGGGGCCCCTGTGTCCTTGCCCAAACTCAAAAAAGCCTATGAAAAAGGTACCAGGGGCATCTCATGGGGCCCCCTACTGACCTCGGGCCCTCGGGCAGTGCCCAAGTTTCCAAATGGTCAGTCCTCCCCTGGTCTCCACATCTTTAAGTGTAGTTGGGAAGCTGCTTTAAGGATAGAATTTTCTGAGGAGCAATGGAGGAAAGCCTGCATATTTGCGCACAAATGCTCTGTAAGCACTAGGATGCAGGAAACTTCCTACAAAATATTAACTCAATGATATGCCACGCCAGATAGTCTGAAGAGGTGGTTTCCGCAAGCCTCAGATTTGTGTTGGAGATGTGGGTCAGCAAAAGGTACCATGCTTCATATTTGGTGGCCATGTCCACACAGATCGTAACCTTAGTTAATCGTAACCAAGTTAATTAACTTGCCAACTTTTTCCCAGAAGGTTACGATCTGTGTGGACATGGCCACCAAATATGAAGCATGGTACCTTTTGCTGACCCACATCTCCAACACAAATCTGAGGCTTGCAGAAACCACCTCTTCAGCCTATCTGGTGTGGCATATCATTGAGTTAATATTTTGTAGGAAGTTTCCTGCAGACACAGCAATGAAACTGACCCCTGAATGTTGCCTTTTACACATCTCCATATGCTCGTTTAGACAATACAAACACTCACTAGTGAGAGACCTCCTAAATGCAGCCAAGATCTTAATCCCCAGATATTAGAAAACTACTTACGCCCCTTCAATTCAAGACTGGATACGAGACGTTGACACTATTCAAGAACTGGAGAGGACATTAACTATGTCAGACAACAAGGTCAACAGATTTCATAAATTGTGGTCAAACTGGTATATTTTCACCTTCTCAGATACATATAATATCAGGGGCGGACTGACCATTTGGAAACTCGGGCACTGCCTGAGGGCCCGGGGTCAGTAGGGGCGCCATGAGATGCGCCTGGTACCTTTTTCATAGGCTTTTTTGAGTTTGGGCAAGGACACAGGGGCCCCATGATCCCTTATTGCCCGGGGGCCCCATGAGTTGTCAGTCCGCCCCTACCTAGGCATCCCCATGTGCAGGGGCGGACTGACCATTCGAGCACTTGGGCACTGCCCGAGGGCCCGGGGTCAGTAGGGGGCCCCATGAAATGTCCCTGGTACCTTTTTTATAGGCTTTTTTGAGTGTGGGCAAGGACATGGGGCCCCATGATCCCCTATTGCCCGGGGGGCCCCATGAGTTGTCAGTCTGCCCCTGCCCATGTGAGTAAACATGGCTCTCGCACAGGCATACACTGTAGTACCCCCCATGTGAGCGAACCCTCTTTGCATCGGGGTGCTATTGAAATTGAGTGACAACTCGATGCAACAATGAATAACATGCATGGCTGTGCATTACAGCAATGCAATCATGCAAATGGGCCCTTAACCTTCCTCTTCTGAGATGATCATCCTCATACTTTAGGACTTCATGGGTCACACACTTGATATAAGCAGTTCCACATTCCTGTCCCAGGCCAGGACCGAAGCAAAGGATAAGGATGATGGCGACATGCACATCTAAAAATCAGGTCAGCGATTAAAGCTTGCCATGCGTCTGTCCGGGCAGCTTCTTCGTAAAGCGATTGTTAGCTTCATTATGGCGACAACAACAAAAGCGTCGAGGGCTAAAATGACTTCCGAGTCTCCCCGCTCCTAGAATGATATAATTGCTTCTTTTAATATGTGAAAATCTGGATTAATAGGCGCCATTCTAATACAGCAATCCCTGCATGTATTTTCAGCCTGACGCTTATTGTGTCAAATGCTTGTAACATCTGCAATTGTCGCTATTGTAAACATTTGGAGCATAAATTGTGATTTAATAGGATTATCCTGGAGTGGTGCATGCTGGGAGAGCTGGGAATTAAGCCGTCTGCCATAAAGCCGCAGATCCATGTTTTCACAAAACGGAAAGGCACATTTCTGTGCGTTGACTTGCTTACTTCTTAAAGGAGCAGTGACCCTAAAATATAATATATTCTATATATTTTATGTTATGGGAAAGGAGATTGCATGGTGGTCTATGGCCGCTGCCGTGGTAAGAAGAGTTTGGGTGCTTTCACATGTTCGAAACTCAGATAACGGGGGGAATTGGGTTTTAATTGACTGATCAGCCTCCTATTTACAAACAAACAGAAGCAGGGATACTGTGTTAGCCATCAAAGGTTCAGAATTAGGGTGCTATCCCCCATTGGTTATTAACCCCTTCACGCCTAAGGGGAAAACAAATCTAAATGCAGTACAATTCTGCAACGTTGACATGTGATAGTAAAACCGCACTTATCACCACAACTACTTTGTAGATCCAGGTGGATTATACCACAATTTTTTCAGGACAAATTGGGCTTTTATTTGGCGGTAAATGGTAAGGGATAGCTCCTGATTTTTTTTTTATTATCAAAGGAAAACTGGCCCAAAATAGTAAAAAAAAAAAATCTTTTTTTTATTTAGCTGTGTGTTTCTTGTTACGACCATAACCTACTACCAAAGAACAACCCAAAATAAATTCTATAGCTTTTGACGATCGCAGCGATACCATCTATGTGGATGTTATTTGTTGTTTGTACCCAGAGTACAGCCCAGAAACAATAGTGCGCATTTTGTTTTTGTCTTTTTTTTTTTCCCTAAAATACACTGACACTGACATTGACACTAACTGACACTGATACCTTTTTTTTAAATCCTGGCCTTTGACCCTGACCTTTGACCTTGACCTTTGACCCTGACCTTGACCCAAACACCAACCCTGGCACTGAACTAGATCAAACCTTGATCTAGGTATTTTTCTTTATTTTTTCTTTTCTTTTTTAATATTTATTTATTTATCTTCTTTTTTTTTTTTTACAAACATTTTTTTCCCTCTATGCCTGGAGTTAGAGAGATACAATGTATAATAGGATGTATATAATGATACAATGTATAATGGGATGTATATAATGATACAATGTATAATGGGATGTATATAATGATACAATGTATAATAGGATGTATATAATGATACAATGTATAATGGGATGTATATAATGATACAATGTATAATAGGATGTATATAATGATACAATGTATAATAGGATGTATATAATGATACAATGTATAATAGGATGTATATAATGATACAATGTATAATAGGATGTATATAATGATACAATGTATAATGGGATGTATATAATGATACAATGTATAATAGGATGTATATAATGATACAATGTATAATAGGATGTATATAATGATACAATGTATCTCTCTTCTCCATTCAAAGAGAGAGAAAAAAACAAGGGGGGGGGGCTGTACAGTGACTAATCTCTGTGATAGCCAATCAGAGGCTATCACAGCGATCATGTGACTCGGAATCAGGAGTCCCGGATCCCGATCGTTAGAATGGGACCCGGGGCTCTCAGTGATGGTGCGCTCCCAGCACAAAGACAGGTACGCAAATATGCAGCCCCACGGAAAAAAAGCCCCGTTCTGTGAGGCCGCATATTTGTGTGACGTCGGCGTCAAGGGGTTAACGTATTAACTAGTTGTGGACACTGGATGTACTACACACCCCCACAACAGCAAGTGTGTAATATGTCCTGGCCTTCTGCCCGCCCCCCCCCCCCCACACCATCACAACACACACTTGCCAACAATTCCTGACTGTCAAAATGACAGCTGTGAGTTGCTATGTACAGTAAATACAGCAGCTGTACTAGCTACTGCTGTCAAAAAAGTGGACTTGTTTATAAACATTGTTCAGACAGGAGATGGAGAGATACAAAGTAACATTGTTTATAAACATTGATCAGATGGGAGATAGATACAAAGTAACATTGTTTATAAACACTGATCAGACGGGAGATGGAGAGATACAAAGTAACATTGTTTATAAACATTGATCAGATGTTAGATAGATACAAAGTAACATTGTTTATAAACACTGATCAGAGGGGAGATGGAGAGATACAAAGTAACATTGTTTATAAACATTGTTCAGATGGGAGATAGAGAGATACAAAGTAATATTGTTATAAGCATTGTTCAGAGAGGAGATAGAGAGATACAAAGTAACATTGTTTATAAACAATGATCAAACGGGAGATAAAGAGATACAAAGTAACATTGTTTATAAACATTGATCAGATGGGAAATAGAGAGATACAAAGTAACATTGTTTATAAACATTGTTTAGTCCGGAGATAGAGAGAGATACAAAGTAACATTGTTTATAAGCATTGATTAGATGGGAGATTGAGAGATACAAAGTAACATTGTTTATAAACATCTCTGGAAGATGCTAACCATTTAGCCACTGTGCTGCCCTTAGCCCTTGGAGTGTATTTGAAGGGTGAAATTCTACTTTAATCCATAATCAAAAGCCTTTTTTTTTTAGTGCCAGCAGTGTAAATATATGAATTTTACTTGGTATCAGACTCTTGCAGACCCTGTGCATCAGAAACTTAGACTGGGAGAGGGATTAGCGGCACAAGAACCAATCAGTTGCACTGCACGTACCAACTATTGGCATGCTGATAGGAGACGAGAGAAGAGTGACAGAAAGCTGAGCTCAATATTGTGCTGCTTCTCCTTTCACTATCCATTTGTAGGGTAGGGGCTAGTTCAGGATGACCTGGGCTCAGAGGAAGTGGGTTGAATGATGCTGGCCATCAAACTGAGAACATATAGCTACAGAATAAAAGTACTGCAGGGGAAATTCTCTCTTGCTGACAAGAAGTAAGCTGATATTAGAAAAGAGCAGAGTGAAAGAAAGATAAACGAATCACTGTACTGCTTCTCCTTTGACTTTCCATTCATAGGTCGGGGGCTGGTCCGGGATGACCCAGGCTCTCTGGGTTGAATGATGCTGGCCATCAGACTGAGGACATCTTGAGGCAGAAAATAAGTATTACAAGGGGGAATCTCTGGTCTAAAGGTGAATATTGAAAAAAAAAAAAGATTTTTTTTATTATTTTATCTTTTAACAGGTTTCTTGTTTTTATCATTATTTTAATTTCATTTAATTAATTTATTTATTTTATATTTATCCAGCATTCTGCTTTCCACTTTGATTTGTTTGGAGTGGCTAATGGGCTGTTTGTTTGCTTCATGTGTTACTATGTTTCCTCGTCAGCCCGGTCCTTCTTCTTCATTCCTTGTCCAATCACAGGCTGGGGGACTTAAAGTGGAGTTCCACTCGCGCTGTCAAAAAATAAAAGTCATCAGCTTCAAAAACTGTAGCTGCTGACTTTTAAAAAAAACACACTTACCTGTCCCTCGGTCCCGTGGTGTGCCCCCCGCAGCCCGTTTCACCAGCCATCCTGTGTTCCAGGAGGCCGGCATCTTCAGTGTGGACACCCGGCTGTGATAGCTTTCGGCTTCACAGCCGGGTGCCCACTGCGCATGCGTGAGTAGGGCTGACTGACAACTCATGGGGCCCCCAGGCTCACCACACTCAAAAAAACCTATGAAAGGTATCAGGGACATCTCATGGGGCCCCCTACTGACCCCAGGCCCGAGTTTCCAAATGGTCAGTCCGCCCCTGGGTGGGCTGACAACTCATGGGGCCCCCAGGCAATTGAAAATCATGGGGCCCCTGTGTCCTCACCAACACTCAAACCACACCCAAAAAAGCCTATAGAGTATAGTTCCACTCAGGGGCGGACTGACAACTCATGGGGCCCCCAGGCAATAGGGGATCATGGGGCCCCTGTGTCCTTGCTCAAACTAAAAAAAGCCTATGAAAAAGGTACCAGGGGCATCTCATGGGGCCCCCTACTGACCCTGGGCCCTCAGGCAGTGCCCGAGTGCTCGAATGGTCAGTCCGCCCCTGGACTTGTCATGTGTCCCAAAAGACTACAGGGAGGGAGGACACCTTTCGCTTCCGATCGGCAATCACACCGGAAGTGGGAGCGGGTACCTGTCAAATTCGGGTACCCTCCTCCCCTCTGTTCCCCAAAGGTTCCAATCCTTAATGGGGAGCGGGGGAGCAGTCCTTAAAGAAGAACTTCCCCTTTTGGGAATGTTAAAATCAGGTGTCCCACCTCGTCAGACAGGGCTTTGCTGCGGCAGAGCTGTATAAATCTCAGCACTGGATGGACAGAAATACAAACCCTTTTGCAGCTAAAACAGCTCCCCTATATTTATTTCGCCCGTCTATTTTTCCTCTTGCCCGGAGTACAGCTGTAATTAAAATTGATTTGCAGAAAGCCGCTTTCATTTTTTTTTTTATATAACTGATGTCTAGTGGCCCTTTAGAGAACATTAAAACAAAAATTCAACAAAGACGCAGAACACAAATAATTGATTTTGCAGATGATGCCGTGCAATGGGGTCAGAGCGCCATTTATGCTACACGAGCTGCGCCTTGAAGATCTGACTAAATAATTATTTTCCGAAACTTTGCAAATGTTTGAGGAGCATTGCTCGCCCGTGATTGCAATCTGTTAATTAACCTCACAATTAACCTTTTTTTTTTTTTTCGGCATCCGCATTTGACGTCGCACACCTCTCGGTTCTGCGTGCGCTTGTCTCTGCTGAACACCCGATGAAAAGGTATCACGTCGAACGGTGACACGTTAATCCAGCTTTCCCCGCGGAGAAAGGTTATTAAAATATCAGGCCGGCCGCGCGTCGCGCCTTGCTGTGTACATTTAACTAATAGTATATCTATCAATTTCTGTTTGCTTGACTTTAAGCTGTGTCGTTTGTATAATCCAGCTGCCAGGCCAAGGTACAGCAAGCACGTTGCAATAACCTCCAGCAAACTCCACCATCTGTCTGCGCAGTTCTAGGAGGCTGGAGAGCTGCGGGAGACAATTACAGATTCCTTGGCGTGACTTGCAAAGTGTTCCACCTGCTTCAAAGCTGAACCCTGGGCGCAAAATCTTTCATTTAAATATATCCCGCAAAAGCGACAAAAGGAAATAAATCCACTTTTTGTGCGCCACGTGCCTTTGCAGATCCAGATATTATCTTTTAAAACTAGCAGTGACATCATCACTGTGGTGTACGTAGCCTGTACTGGGAACAGGGGTGTGGTGGGGGCCCAGCAGGCTCCACCCACTACAGAAAACTACAGGAGGGGGAAGAGACAAGACTAGTTACCCTGCACAAGGAGAAAGGAGAGCAGCAGTGAGCGGTCTTTATTACAGGGAGCAATTTTGCTTATAAGCAGGGGTGAACTGACCATTCGAGCACTCGGGCACTGCCCGAGGGCCCGGGGTCAGTAGGGGGACCCATGATATGCCCCTGTACCTTTTATAGGCTTTTTTTGAGTAAGGGCAAGGACACAGGGGCCCCATGATCCCCTATTGCCCGGGTGCCCCATGAGTTGTCAGTCCGCCCCTGCTTCTAAGCTAAGTTCCTATTGATCTTCTTACCTATCTATACTGGAGGATTCTTCCTACCGGCCACCGATATAAGGAGCATTCTTCCCAATGATCGCCAATGTAAGGGACATTCTTCCCACTGATCGCCAATGTAAGGGACATTCTTCCCACTGATCACCAATGTAAGGAACATTCTTCCCACTGACCACCAATGTAAGGGACATTCTTCCCACTGATCACCAATGTAAGGAGCATTCTTCCCACTGATCACCAATGTAAGGAGCATTCTTCCCACTGATCACCAATGTAAGGAGCATTCTTCCCACTGATCACAACTGTAAAGAGCATTCTTCCCACTGACCCCCAATGTAAGGGACATTCTTCCCACTGACCACCAATGTAAGGGACATTCTTCCCACTGACCCCCAATGTAAGGGGCATTCTTCCCACTGACCACCAATGTAAAGGACATTCTTCTCACTGACCCCCAATGTAAGGGGCATTCTTCCCACTGACCACCAATGTAAAGGACATTCTTCCCACTGATCACCAATGTAAGGAACATTATTGCCACTGATCCCCAACGTAAGGAGCATTCTTCCCACTGATCACCAATGTAAGGAGCATTCTTCCCACTGAACACCAATGTAAAGAGCATTATTCCCATTGACTGCCAATGTAAGGAACATTCCTCCTACTGACCACTAATATAAGGAGCATTCTTCCCACTGATCACCAATCTAAGGAGCATCATTCCCACTGACAACCAATATAAGGGGCATTCTTCCCACTGACCACCAATGTAAGGGGCATTCTTCTCACTGATCACCAATGTAAGGAGAATTCTTACAACTGATAACCAATGCAAGGGACATTCTTCCCACTGATCACCAATGTAAGGAGCATTCTTCCTGTTGACCACCAATGCAAGGAGCCTTCTTCTCACTGTCCAATACACTGTACAGTAAGTAATAAACATAGTAATAATTAGAAGGGGTTTTCTCAAGGAAGTTATTTCAAGAGTTCCTCCATGTTAAAGAGGTTGAGAAAGGCTGCTACAGAATGTCCATTGATTTTGGTGGAGACATCCAACATGGCGACATTCAACAGAAGTCTTAGGGCTCAGAGGTTGCTAGAGGATCATTGAGTTGTGGTTAATTGACCTCCCATCTGATGGGGCCTTTAAAAATTATTTAAGCAATCTTTAAGGGTGGCTTGCTGAGCACCACTGTAAGGGGAGCATTCTTCCCACTGACCCTCAATGTAAAGTTCATTCTTCCCATTCACCCCCAACAGGGGCAGACTGACAACTCATGGGGCCCACGGGCAATAGGGGCCCCTGTGTCCTTGCCAAAACTCAAAAGCCTATGAAAAAGGTACCAGGGGCATCTCATGGGGCCCCCTACTGACCCCGGGCCCTCGGGCAGTGCCCGAGTTTCCAAATGGTCAGTCCGTCCCTGACACCCAATAAATTAATGTTAGCAGGGGGGAAATTATTTTTAGGCTTCCTCTTGGGTAAAAAGTTTGACAAAGGCCCTCTTATCCTAAACCAACCTCTAATACTCAACCTGAACTATAAACCTAATTCTTGCCCTTAGCGAGAGATTACCTCAACCCTAAAACCCTACTTAAGCTCATAACCCTAAAACCTCTGAAGCCCAAACTCTTGTTTTAATTTTGGATGAAACATGGGAAGAGTTAGAACTTTCCCACATTCCATTCCTTGTTGTGTCACCACTGGTAGATTGACCCTCTATATTTCTCCTGGTGACCATCTGGTTAGAAAGTGATGGGCAATCCAACATTTTACAGTTGTGATCAGAAAAGAAGTTGAGGGTAAATCTTCCAATGAAAATACCTGTCCCCCTCACTTGGTAGAGGTTTCATCTCCCTTTCCGTTTCATCTCTGAGACAGAACTCAAAGTAACCCCAAAGAACCCCAAATGTGACACAGACAGCAAAATGTTAACTGATGGGGAGTTTAACAAGGGATGAGGTTTAGGTTCACCCATTCTATGGGGTTTTGGTGAATCCCTGAGATTTGCAAAATTCACAAATTGGGAACTTTTGGCAAACACCTTGCAGGTTGCCAGAAGTAAGGGACACCCTATAATGCATCCTATAAGGTCTTTGCTGAGTCACAAGAGCCAATAATTTGAAGGAATGGAAAACCCAGCCCACGGAATAAAAGCGTAGGCTCACAGCAGCCATATTGTCCATGTATGTTGGAGCTGTTTAGGAAGAGCTGACAATTCTCTGTACGGTAATTGTTTTGCATTAGTACATGTCCCCAGTGGCCATGATTGGCTTACCATGCCCTATTTGACTAGAATGCTTTTTAGGCCTGAAAACTGAATAGCAAGATTCACACCCCATAGAACTTTCTAGCAATATTCATGAAAAATTCAGACAGATTTGCTCATCCCTAATTTTAACCCTTTCCTACTCTAACCAAAATAATAATATTAATAGTAATTAAAAAATGGCTATGCATAAATTTAAAGCAGACCAAACGTGGTGCTATTGTTCCTCCCTACCTCGCCCCTAACACTTTTGATGTTTTTTGTTGTTTATATGGGGAGTGTGTACCTTTTTTGACAGGTACCAACTTCTACTTCCTCGATTCTTGCCTAGGTGAAAACTTGGGTCTGTTCCCTACCCACACCCTCTGCCCGAAGCCTCTTGGGGCAAATCACATTTCCCAGGAGGCTGCAGAGCCAGTCCCACATAGCCATGCGATCTCAGACATGCACAATTGAGAGCCGACTGTGATTCTTCAGGAAGTCACAGCTAGCTCCCAAATCGGAGAGCGCAGCACCGGCGACCCACCCCTCGTTGTTCAAAGACAGTGCTGGAATCCAGGCACTGTTAGATTAAACCTGATTTTTAGAAGACAGCAGATACACATTTCCGGGCAAAAAAAAGGTTTCCCATGGAGTGGATTTGTGCCCGCACTGCACAAATTAACTGCTTGTTTTTGTCTATGGGAAAGAAGAAAGGAGATATACGTACCTAATTCTCTGATCCTCCTAGCACAAGACCGGTCTGGAACCCCCATACTGCAGTGGTCTTGAGTTGTGGGCTGTTCCTGATGTTATCAAGCCCAGAGCAGCCTCCATAGGCCACAAACAGACCATTGCTTGACCGTAGGGGAGCACCATTTCTTGTTGGTGCAGAGGACTACGTGAGTATAAGCTCCTCACCCCTATACAAAGCAGTTGACCGCTGCGGTGCTAAATATAAATTTAAAGCGGACCTTCACTCAAAAGTGGTGCTATTGTTCCTTCCCACTTCACCCCTAACACTTATGATGTTTTTTGTTTTTTCTATATGGAGCCGGGTACATTTTTTGAAGGGTACCGACTTCTACTTCCTTGATTCTTGCCCAGGTAAAAAATGATGGCCGTTTGGGCCTGCTCCCTACCCACATACCCTGCCCACAGCCTCTTGGGGCATGTCACATGTTCCAGGAGACTGCAGGATCAATCCCACGGCTCCATGCAATCTCAACAGGAAGTCACATCTGGCTCCCAAATCCAAGATGGCAGAACTGGCGACCCACACCTGGTTGTTGGAAGACAGCACTTGAATCCAGTCACTGTTAGATACCTGATTTTTAGAAGTCAGCAGCTACACTCTCTGTAGCTACTAATGTCTAATTTTGTTTAAAGCCCAACTCCAGGCCAAAAAAAAGTTTTCCATTGCAGTGGGGCTGTGCCCTCACTAGTTGATGTAACTGCTTGTTTTTGTCTAGGTGAGAAGAGAAAGAAGATATAATTAACTAATCCTCTGATCTTCCCAGCACAAGACCAAGTCTGGCACCCCCACACTACAGCGGTCTTGAGTTGTGAGCTGTTCCTGACACCATCAAGCCCAGAGCAGGCTCCACAGACCAGGAACAGACCACTGTTGGACCATGGGGGAGCACCATTTTCTGGTGGATTGAAGGATCAGGTGAGCTTAAGCTTTCTCCTCACCCCTAGACATAACTACCAGTTGACCCTGCAGTGCAGGCACAACAGTACAGTTACAATACAATAAAAAACAAGAGGATTAAGAAGGCCCTATTCATAAAAGCTTACAATCTAATAGGGTGGGGCAAGTGGTACAAATGGGTATAACTGTGGGGGATGAGCTGATGGAAGTGATTTAATTGAAGATGTAATAGGCTTCCCTGAAAAGATGAGATTTCAGGGATCGCCTAAGGCAGCCAGAGTAAGGGATAGTCGGATAGATTGAGGTAGAGAGTTCCAGAGGATGGGAGAGGCTCTGGCAAAGTCCTGGAGACGAACATGGGAGGAGGAGGAGACAAGGGAGCTTGAGAGCAAGAGGTCTTGGAAGGACGGGTAGGGTGATATTTGGAGACAAGATTGGTGATGTAGCTAAGGCAGAGTTGTGAATAGCTTTGTATGTTGTTGTTAGTATTCTGAATTTAATTCGCGGGGCAATCGGAAGCCAGTGCAGGGGTTGGCAGAGAGGGGTGGCAAACACTGAGCGGTTGGTAAGGTAGATGATTCTGGTGGCAGCATTCATGATGGACTGAAGGGGGAATAGCCCATGGAGAGGTAGGCTAATCAGAAGGGAGTTGCAATAATCTGTATCAGCTACCCCTCTCTGCCAATCCCTCCACTGGCCTCCACTCAGTGTCCTCCACCCCTCTCTGCCAATCCCTCCACTGACCTCCACTCAGTGTCCTCCACCCCTCTCTGCCAATCCCTCCACTGGCTTCCTATTGCCCAACAGATAAAGTTCAAAACATTAACAATAACATATAAAGCCATTTATAACTCCGCCCCAAATTACATCACCAATCCTGTCTCCAAATATCACCCAAACCGTACTCTCTGCTCCTCCCACAACCTCCTGCTCTCTAGCTCCCTTGTCTCCTCCTCTCATGCTCGTCTCCAGGACTTCTCCAGACTTTCCCCATCCTCCAGAACTCTCTACCCCAATTTATCAAACTATCGCCTACTCTGCTCACTTTCAGGCGATCTCTGAAAACCTATCTCTTCAGGGAAGCCTATCCTGCCCTCAGCTAATAATGGAATCTTCTACTCTTCCTACCAGTCCATCCCCCACCGTTACTACCTTTTGTACCACTAGCCCCTCCCTCTTCGATTGTAAGCTCCCAGGATCAGGGCCCTCCTAACCCTCTTGTATTGAACTGTATTGTTGCTGTATTGTCTGCCATTATATTGTAAAGCGCCGAGCAAACTGTTGGCGCCATAAATCCTGTATAATAATAATAATCAAGGCGAGAGATAACCAGGGAGTGAACGAGTAGCTTGTTGGTTTCTTTAGTTATTGCATAAGAGACATACAATGTCTGCGCTGTTGAAGAATTTTGCCGTGATGACTGAACTTCTGCGCATGCGTGGGAGTGACATCATCTTGGCCTAGCCAGTGGACGTCTGGTGATCGATACCCAGAAGCCACCGGGCTGACAATGGAGAACAGGTGAGTATAGTTCCGCTCAGGGGCGGACTGACAACTCATGCGGCCCCCAGGCTGTAGGGGATCATGGGGCCCATGTGTCCTTGCTCAAACTCAAAAAAGCCTATGAAAAAGGTACCAGGGGCATCTCATGGGGCCCCCTACTGACCCCGGGCCCTCGGGCAGTACCCAAGTTTCCCAATGGTCAGTCCGCCCCTGGTTCCGCTTTACGTTCCTCTTTAATACATATTGACAGGATAATTAATTTTTCATGTGAATCTCATTTATTGATTATCTTACATCACGCACAGTAGAAGACATTTTTTTCCCGTCATGTGACTGTCACATTACATCACATAGTCGTACACTTTGTCCCTTATTAGGGGCTCCACTCCGCAGTCATTTTGCCCTCAAAAGATTGAAATTTGCTAATTCCCCAGAAACCGTCTAGCAGCCCGCTAGTCAAACGCGTCAACTTTCCTCCACCAAGCTTCTTCTTAAAGAACGTTTTAATTATTTTTCAGCACCCTGGAGTTTCCGCGCCACATCTCTGAAAAGGACTTCCATCTTCAAAAAAAAAAAATGATCCCCATCGCCAACTTTGCCAACCTTTCAGCAGCAATGCGATTTACTCAACATTTAGGTCACTTACGTTGTTATTGAACTTCAAAGGAACGCTGTTCTAAGCGGCGGTCGCCGGGAGAGAGCGAACGGAGCTGCGAGCGTAATTTTTAGTTATTGTTGTCATCGTTCGGAAAGCGTATTGATATTTGCGCTGTAGTCCTGCGGGCGGGCAGGCGAGGTTTTCTTTTCATGCGTGCTGGATGTGGACATTGGCAAAGTGTCTCCCCGCCATTGTCCTACAGTGATTTCTCCTCCCCGCTGCGGTTGCAACAACCTCGGCTTTGTAAATTCAATTTGCTGACAAATAAAAGGAGAATAAAATACTTTTCTCTATCCCCATTAGGACACAAAGATACAATCACAGACCGTTTGCTGGCGGCGGGGTAAGAAATCCTTTTGAACAAGTGCGACTTCTGATCTCGAAAAACTGCTTTATCCACTGAACAAAAAAAAAAAAAAAAAAAATGGTGCTTTGTTGTGCTGCTTGAATGAAGTTTAATTGTTAAAACAAAAAAAAAGTGAAAAAAAGTGACTTGTATTTAAAGCTCACCCCAGATAGATACTAAAAAAAAGAAAAAAACGAATTAAGTTGTGTATCACTTAAAAAAATGATGATACTAAATGGGCAGCACAGTGGCTAAATGGTTAGCATTTCCGCCTGGCAGTTCTCGGGTCAATGGTTCAAATCCCAACCATGGCACCACCTGCCTGGAGTTTGCATGTTCTCCCTGTGCTTGTATGTGTTTCCTCCGGGTACTCCAGTTTCCTCCAACACTCCAAAGACATGCTGGTAGGTGAATTGGCTCCTGTCTAAATTGTCCCTAGTATGTGTATGTATGAATGTGAGTTAGGGACCTTAGATTGTACGCTCCTCAGGGGCGGGGACCGATGTGAATGTACAATATATATGTAAAGTGCTGTGTACATTATATATAACTATATAAGTACCTGAAATATATAAATAAGTATCTGAAATAAAAATAAATGCATCTAGCATAAGTACCTGAATCTGCCTTGATCACTGCCTCCTGTCCAGTACTAGGAAAGGGTTGTCCAGTGCCTAGGCCAAGGATCTAGAACTGTGCTCCCTTCCCCCACTGTTAATACATGCAGTTGAATGGGCGTGCCACCCTGTGTCTATTAATTGCCCCCTCCCCCACCTGTGACCTGCTGTTAGCATGTCAGCATGTGCATGCGGCAAAGCCTGATTGGCTCCTAGTGCTGCTCCTGCATCTCCCAATCTGGTTGCTGTGACAGGGACAGGAGAAGCAGCTGCCCCAGGCACAGTGAGGCAAGGGGGCAATTAATAGACACTTTGAGGACCAAGGGACGTATTTGTCCCATGTTTTTAATTGCGTGTATCATCTGATTAAGAACTTAAAACTCTTTTTTTTTTTGGTTTGAGTCAAAATATTAGTTCTGATCAACAAATGGATCTAGCTTTTTGCCAATTATTTCATGAAATGGCTTAGTTACAGCAACTGAAGTGTACGAACTTTAAAAACAAAAAAATTGATTCTTTTGGCGTTCCAAAATCTTACGGTCCTCAAAGGGTTAACCCTTGAACGCCGTTAATATTCACACCCAGGGGCGGACTGACAACTCATGGCGCCCCCGGGCAATAGGGGATCATGGGGTCCATGTTTCCTTGCCCACACTCAAAGCACACCCAAAAAAGCCTATAAAAGGTACCAGGGGCATTTCATGGGGCCCCCTACTGACCCTGGGCCCTCAGGCAATGCTCGAGTGCTCAAATGGTCAGTCCGCCCCTGTTCACACCTGAGCATTTCATGACAGGTGCAAAAAACACGCAATGTGCTTGCGATGCCATTCATTGTTAGTGGCACCCCAATCGTGACAAGTATATGCACACTTTTCCACGGCAAAAGCGCCAACGTGCACAATTAAAAAATGCACAAATCTCAAAAGTTACATGAACTACTTTGGCGTGTGTCCCGCGCAAAACAGCCTACTGAAATCAAACATGAAAAAAAATGCAGCGCAATTTTGCATGCATTCTCAAAACACCTAGGTGTAAATGCAACCTGAGGGGTCTGGTTTTAAAAAAAAACAAAAAAACACCACATCGTGTATAATATGTTTATTTCCTATGATTGTCAGCTCCATCTAGTGGCCATAGTGCAATATTTTTCCTGAAATACCACAATCAGGGAAATATTCTATTCTGGCCACTAGATGGAGCTGATAATTAGGTTAGATGTAATATGGTTGTTATTTCTGAAGGCTTGAGGCTTTCACACAATGAATATCCCCCCCCCCCCACAAAAAAAAAATAAAGCTTCCTTAATCCCAAGCAACACATTTACATAGTTAGGTTTTAAAAAGACACAAGTCCATTAGGCTCAACCAATAAATAATCTTAACCCTTAAAATGTAGGATTTACTGGGGTTGCCAGTACAGGACGAGCCAGGGACAGCAAGGCTGGGGAGGAAGCAGCAAGATGATACTGGACGTCCTCCAGCCAGAAAATGAGGCGGAGCTCTATCTGACTTGCTGCAGCTTCTAATGCACATTGTGAGCAGCTCCCAGTGTGCAGTGACATCAGAGGAAGCCATTTCAGTCCAGGAGAGGAGCCGCTACAACTGTGAATAGGGGTGTAGTTACCAGAAGGCAAACAAGGCATTTGCTTAAGGCGGCATTTATCAGGGGGGCAGTGCTGCCCCCCAAAAGAAGAGATGAAAGAAGGGACACACGCTCCATGGGGACCAGGTGGGATCTGAGAGAGGCTGCGGGCAGCTTAATGGTGTATAGCCTGACTCCCATTCCTGGGGATGTCTGGAGCTGTGAAGGTGTCTTCTCTCTTGCTGGGGTGGTGGGGGGTTGTCAGTGTATGGGGGGTGGTGGTAGTGGAGGGCTCTCTTGGGTGTGTGTGTGTGAGGGGGGGTGCTGGGGCGTTGTTGGTCAATGTCAGGGGAGGAGGGTATTGGTCGATGTCAGGGTCTCTCTCCGTGGGGGGGGGGAGCCGATTTTTGTGTTGCCTAGGGCAGCATGAAACCTAAATACACCACTGACCACAAGGCAAACAATTATTTGCCTAGGGCTGCATTTTTCAGGGGGGGGGGCATTTATCAGGGGTGCAGTGCTGCCCCCCGAAAGAAGAGATGGAAGGAAGGACACACATTGCATGGGGAGCAGGTGGGATCTGAGAGAGACTGCGGGCTGCTTGATGGTGTATCAGAGCCCAACTCTTGTTCCTGGCAAGGCAAACAAGGCATTTGCTTAAGGCGGCATTTATCAGGGGGGCAGTGCTGCCCTCCAAAAGAAGAGATGAAAGAAGGGACACACGCTCCATGGGGACCAGGTGGGATCTGAGAGAGGCTGCGGGCTGCTTGATGGTGTATAGCCTGACTTCCATTCCTGGGGATGTCTGAGCTCTGATGGTGTCTTCTCTCTCACTGGGGTGGTGGGGGGTTGTCAATGTATGGGGGGTGGTGGTAGTGGAGGGCTCTCTTGGGTGTGGGGGGGGGTGGTGCTGGGGCGTTGTTGGTCAATGTCAGGGGAGGGGGTATTGGTCGGTGTCAGGGTCTCTCTCCGTGGGGGGGGGGGAGCCGATTCTTGTGCTGCCTAGGGCAGCATGAAACCTAAATACACCACTGACCACAAGGCATTTGCCTAGGGTGGCATTTTTCAGGGGGGCAGCAGCATTTACTCTGACTGTGTCTTCTCTCTCCCTGGGGTGGTGGGGGGTTGTCAGTGTATGGGGGGTGGTGGTAGTGGAGGGATCTCTTGGGTGTGGGGGGGTGTACTGGGGTGTTGGTTGGTGTCAGGGTTTTTCCGTGGGGGGGGGGGGGAGAGACGATTTTTGTGTTGCCTAGGGCTGCATGAAACCTAAATACACCACTTACTGTGAACATCTGAAAGGAAGGCTGGAGATCGGATTTAACATTTCCAAACTGAAAAAAAAAGACTCGGCCACTTTGCACAGCCAATGACATCTTCCGATCCAAATAGTCCACTTTAGAAGCCAGCAGCGGATTGGTTTACAAAGCACACCACCTTGTTTGCAGCCTCCCACCGATGGCACATTTAGAATGGATGGCTGTGGCTAAATAAACACGATGCCGATTGATATTCCGAATCGTTCTGCTACTTTTAATTTTGTTTAACTTTGTCTGAACAAAGTTATTTAATTTATAGTGAAAAGAAAAAAAATAAAGAGAAAAAACTCCCGGCCGGGTGAGCGCAGTTTATCCAAGCTGATACGATGAAATTATTAAACCCAGTGATGTGACAAGTACTTAAATGGAACGTGATCACTTCACTGTGCTTCTAATTAAACGATCACTTTGGCGCTACGCAGTGTTTTATAACAAAGTCACTCTCATTTAATATTAATAAAGAGATTAGGGATGGGGCGCAGCTCCTTCTGGCCTTTCCTGGAACACCTGTCTGCAGCAGCATCAACATGGTGACAATTAGAGGCTGCTCTGCCGGAGCCAAGAATGGAAATTGACTTCGTGATTCAATGTGGACCTGTTGCACGGAAAAGTAAGTCTGATACTAACGTGTAGAAAGTAGACAGTGCTTGAATTCAAAGCGTAATATCACTGCTCTCTAGTGAATGGATAGGCTGCATTCTCAGTGATGTCACCGCTCTCTAGTGAATGGATAGGCTGCATGCTCAGTGATGTCACCGGTCTCTAATGAATGGATAGGCTGCATTCTCAGTGATGTCACCGGTCTCTAGTGAATGGATAGGCTGCATTCTCAGTGATGTCACCGGTCTCTAGTGAATGGATAGGCTGCATTCTCAGTGATGTCACCGGTCTCTAGTGAATGGATAGGCTGCATTCTCAGTGATGTCACCGGTCTCTAGTGAATGGATAGGCTGCATTCTCAGTGATGTCACCGGTCTCTAGTGAATGGATAGGCTGCATTCTCAGTGATGTCACCGCTCTCTAGTGAATGGATAGGCTGCATTCTCAGTGATGTCACCGCTCTCTAGTGAATGGATAGGCTGCATTCTCAGTGATGTCACCGGTCTCTAGTGAATGGATAGGCTGCATTCTCAGTGATGTCACCTCTCTCTAGTGAATGGATAGGCTGCATTCTCAGTGATGTCACCTCTCTCTAGTGAATGGATAGGCTGCATTCTCAGTGATGTCAGGAGTCCTTAGTGAATGGATAGGCTGCATTCTCAGTGATGTCACCGGTCTCTAGTGAATGAATAGCTTGCAACCCAAGTCAGCAATACATGTAAAGTTCTTCTATAAGTAGCAAGAAATTCCACAGAATATGGGTCACGGCAAGTCCTAAATCCATCCATACAAGCAGTAAATTAAAAAAAATAAGTTCTTTAAAAAAAGAAGAAGAGTAGGAAGAAGAAGAGGAAGAAGAAGAGAAGGAAGAAGAAGAAGAATAAGAAGAGGAAGAAGAGGAGGAAGAAGAGAAGGAAGAAGAAGAAGAGGAAGAGGAAGAAGAGAAGGAAGAAGAAGAAGAATAAGCAGAGGAAGAAGAGGAGGAAGAAGAATAAGAAGAGGAAGAAGAAGAAGAGTAGGAAGAGAAGGAAGAAGAAGAGGAAGAAAAAGAAGAGGAAGAAGAAGAGGAAGAAGAAGAAGGGTAGGAAGAGGAGGAAGAAGAAGAGCAAGAGGAAGAAGAAGAAGAAAAAGAAGAAGATGGAGGAGGAGGAGGTGGAGGAGAAGGAAAAGAAGAAGAAGAAGAGGAAGGAGCAGGAGGCGGAGGAGAAGGAGAAGAAGAGGAAGAAGGAGGAGAAGAAGGAGGAGGAGGCGGAGGAGAAGGAGAAGAAGAGGAAGAAGAAGAAGGAGGAGGAGAAGGAGAAGAAGATGTAAAGTGCTGTGTAAATTGTCGGTTCAGTATATATACCAATAATAAATAAAATAAATCAATAAATGTATACAAAGCTACAATATATTCCATATATTGTATTGTAATTGTTCTGTCTGCTTATACTGTAAAGCGCTGTGGAAACTGTTTGGCACTATATAAATCCTGTATTATAATAATAATAAAATCACTAGTAGTATTTACTAAAACTGGAGCACTCAGAATCTGGTGCAGCTCTGCATGGGAGCCAATCAGCTTCTAACTTCAGCTCATTCAATTAAGCTTTAAAACCTGGAAGCTGATTGGTTGCTTTGTAGAGTTGCACCAGATGTTTGCACTCTCCAGTTTTAGTAAATAACGCCCGTAGTGGTCATTGTGCAAAGAACTACAACAAAGTGTAGGCAAAGAAACTTGAACTAAGTCAGTCGCAAATGAATGCAAAACTTCCATGTATATTTTCTTCTACTTTCAGAAATCATGGAGGATTTGAATCCCCCGTCACGACACAACCGGGAAGGGGGCTTGTGTGACCCCCCCCCCCCCTTCCCTGCTGCAGTCACATAAATATAGTCACAGTCATAAAGGCTTGGCGGCGAATCAAACCTTTGCCTCAAACTACAAAAGAAAGTTTTTTTTTTTCGGTCGGAATTCCTCTTCATCTCAACATCCTAAAATCTCCTCCAGAAATCTGGGACAGTAAACGAAGGTAGCAGCAGAACAGATTATGTTGGCGGCAGAATCGGGTATGGCAATCTCTCAGGGAACATTTGCAGAACAGTTGGAGAAAAGTCATTTTCATATACGAGACGCCTAAAGGAAAATTTGCTATTAAAATCTCTTGCAAAATCTCCGAGTTGGCAGGGACAGCTCACATTCGATTTGCGGAACCGTCCATGCAAAGACGGCGCTCGCATCGAAAGCACTTAAGACGTTAGGAAGGACAGCTCTCTCTCTGCAATCACTTATCAGCATCGGCGCTTTGATTATTGGAAATGAGCTCTCAGTCGTTTGCATTTATTTCCACCGGCTGTAAAGGTTTATGCAAATTTAATCACTTGGTGCCAATGGGAACGCAGTGCCCGGTGCTTCGGCTCCACATTGTTCTGTCCAACATACAATAATCATATAGAAACATAGTAACAAATGAAGCAAAAAAAAAAAGTAGGCTCTCCAAATACTGCTATTTCAGTGTTTGGTCAATGCTTTAAAGTTAAAACAGAATGCTGGAAAAATATAAATAAATAAAATACAGATAAAATTGAGAAGCCTGGTGAAAGATAAAATAGTTTAATATCCAATTTTAATCCAGAGATTTCCCCCCTAGTACTTCTTTTCTGCCACAATATGTCCTTAGTCTGATGGCCAGCATCATTCAACCCACCGAACCCAGGTAATCCAGGACCAGCCTCCAACTGGTGACTGGACAGTGAAAGGAGAAGCAGCCCAGTGCTGAGCTCATCTCTCTGTCATTCTGCTTTCTCCTCCTATCAGCTTACTTCTTCTTAGCAAGAGAGAGCTCAGGTAATCCTGGACTTGCCCCCGCCCTAGGAATGGACAATGAAAAGAGAAGCAGCCCAGTGCTGAGCTCATCTCTCTGTCATTCTGCTTTCTCCTCCTATCAGCTTGCTTCTTGTCAACAAGAGAGATTTCCCCTGAAGTACTTTTATTCTGTAGCTAGACGTCCTCAGTCTGATGTCCAGCATAATTTAACCCACTTCCTCTGAGCTCGGATAATCCTGGACTTGCCCCCGCCCTAGAAATGGACAGTGAAAGGAGAAGCAGCACAGTGCTGAGCTCATCTCTCTGTCATTCTGCTTTCTCCTCCTATCAGCTTACTTCTTCTCAGCAAGAGAGATTTCCCGTGAGGTATTTTTATTCTGTAGCTAGACGTTCTCAGTCTGATGTCCAGCATATTTCAACCCACTTCCTCTGAGCTCGGATAATCCTGGACTTGCCCCTGCCCTAGGAATGGACAGTGAAAGGAGAAGCAGCACAGTGATGAGCTCATCTCTCTGGCTCTGAGGAACAGGTACAAGCTCGAAACGTGTCAGCCACCAGCTATCTAGAGGTCTACAGTCCCCCACCAGACCACCTTCAGGGGTTTTTGGACCACATTTCATCCTTTGTGACATGCTTTCCATTTGATTGTTTTTTTTCTTGTGAGTATTTTACTATTTATAAATAAATCTCATTTTTAAAGGTAATGCACTAAGCCCGTGCTCCCTCTTTTTGCTTCCTATATACTATACTCATCTCTCTGTCACTCTGCTCTCTTTTCCCATCAGTTTGCTTCTTGTCAACAAGAGAGATTTCCCTTGAAGTACTTTTATTCTGTAGCTAAATGTCCTCAGTCTGAAGTCCAGCATAATTCAACCCACTTCCTCTGAGCTCAAGTCATCCTGGACTTACGCCCACCCTAGGAATGGACAGTGAAAGGAGAAGCAGCACAGTGATGAGCTCATCTCTCTGTCATTCTGCTTTCTCCTCCTATCAGATTGCTTCTTGTCAACAAGAGAGATTTCCCCTGAAGTACTTTTATTCTGTAGCTAGACGTCCTCAGTCTGATGTTCAGCATACTTTTAACCCACTTCCTCTGAGCTCAGGTAATCCTGGACTTGCCCCCGCCCTAGGAATGGACAGTGAAAGGAGAAGCAGCACAGTGATGAGCTCATCTCTCTGGCTCTGAGGAACAGGTACAAGCTCAAAATGTGTCAGCCACCAGCTATCTAGAGGTCTACAGTCCCCCACCAGACCACCTTCAGGGGTTTTTGGACCACATTTCATCCTTTGTGACATGCTTTCCATTTGATTGTTTTTTTTCTTGTGAGTATTTTACTATTTATAAATAAATCTCATTTTTAAAGGTAATGCACTAAGCCCGTGCTCCCTCTTTTTGCTTCCTATATACTATACTCATCTCTCTGTCACTCTGCTCTCTTTTCCCATCAGTTTGCTTCTTGTCAACAAGAGAGATTTCCCTTGAAGTACTTTTATTCTGTAGCTAAATGTCCTCAGTCTGAAGTCCAGCATAATTCAACCCACTTCCTCTGAGCTCAAGTCATCCTGGACTTACGCCCACCCTAGGAATGGACAGTGAAAGGAGAAGCAGCACAGTGATGAGCTCATCTCTCTGTCATTCTGCTTTCTCCTCCTATCAGATTGCTTCTTGTCAACAAGAGAGATTTCCCCTGAAGTACTTTTATTCTGTAGCTAGACGTCCTCAGTCTGATGTTCAGCATACTTTTAACCCACTTCCTCTGAGCTCAGGTAATCCTGGACTTGCCCCCGCCCTAGGAATGGACAGTGAAAGGAGAAGCAGCACAGTGATGAGCTCATCTCTCTGTCACTCTGATCTCTTTTCCCATCAGTTTGCTTCTTGTCAACAAGAGAGATTTCCCTTGAAGTACTTTTATTCTGTAGCTAAATGTCCTCAGTCTGATGTCCAGCATAATTCAACCCACTTTCTCTGAGCTCAAGTCATCCTGGACTTACGCCCGCCCTAGGAATGGACAGTGAAAGGAGAAGCAGCACAGTGATGAGCTAATTTCTTTGTCACTTTGCTCATCTCTACCCTAATTATGCCTTCCCCATTGACTGGCCAGTGGCGAGATATCGACAAAGCAAACATTTTGCAGCGGTGGACAGGCAAGAATTGCGTTTTCCACAGGAGTCGTCCTCTGCAATGTCCCCTTTTGTTATCCGATGATTAGATTTCTGTCTATCCCTCATTAAACACTGCCAATTAGATGGTGCAGAGTTATAGAGCTGGAAATCCCCAGCGGACCGGCGCTATTAATATGGATATATTCACACTCGGAAACATCTTTTTGAAGCTCTATTTCCAAAAGAGAATTATTTGTTTGATCGTGAAAAATAATGCGCAGTGTGTGAAGAAAATAACTAGGACACTCGGAACTCGGAGTATAGTGTGACAAATAGCAAATATACATAGCGTGTTTATTTCCAAAGCAGTAAGTGGTAAAGAGAGCCGGGTATGCGATAGAAGTATTCCCAAAGACTTTGTTTAAATTTTGGATTCAGCAAGGAAGAATTTATTCTTCTACTAGGGGCGGTTGGATGTGATCCTGGTAGGAGTAGTGTGTGTGTGTGTGTGTGGGGGGGGGGGGGGCACTGTGAACTCCAGAGCCTTCTGGTTCTTCTCTATAGAGTCCACTCTCTATATATTCCTATGAATTTTCCACCAGGAGGCCACAGACTATCTATCTATCTATCTATCTATATAATCTATTCATATCTATCTACTATCTATCTATCTATCTATCTATCTATCTATCTATCTACTATCTATGATTAGGAGTAGATTTTATTATTCTTGAAATGAGTCCCATTAGTAGTAGCAGTAATCATTATTATGATTAGAAGCAGTGACAGTAGTTAAAGTATTCACAGAAGTAATTGTTGTAACAATTAACAATTATTATCTGCATCTATCTATTATCTATCTATCTATCTATCTATCTATCTATCTATCTATCTATCATCTATCTATCTGTCTGTCTGTCTGTCTACCTATCTATCTATCTATCTATCTATCGATTCAGTAGATGAGTAGATTTTACTGTTCTTGAAATGAGTCCCATTAGCAGTAGTAGTAGTAGTAGCAGTAACGGTTATTATAGTAATAGTAAATTATTGTTTGAAGTAATAATAATTACTATCATGACTAGAAGCAGTAATAGTAGTAGAAGTATTCACAGAAGTAACTGTTACTGTAACACTTATTAGGATTAGGAGTAGATTTTATTATTCTTGAATTGAGTCCCATTAGCAGTAGTAGTAGTAGTAACGGTTATTATAGTAATAGTAAATTATTGATTGAAGCAATAATAATAATTACTATTATGATTAGTAGCAGTAACAATAGTAGTAGTGTAGTAGTAGTATTCACAGCAGTAATTGTTATTGTAACAATTATTAGGATTAAGAGCAGATCTTATTATTCTTAAAATGAGTCCCATTAGTAGTAGCAGTAACCATTATTATAGTAATAATAAATTATTGGTTGAAGTAATATTAATTAAAATTATGATTAGAAGCAGTAACAGTAGTAGAAGTATTCACAAAAGTAATTGTTATTGTAACAATTATTATCTGCACCTACCTTTATCTATCTATCTATCTATCTATCTATCTATCTATCTATCTATCTATCTAGGATTAGGAGTAGATTTTATTATTCTTGAAATAAGAACAATTAGCAGTAGTAGTAGTAATAGTAGTAGTAGTAGTAGCAATAGTAGAAGTAGTAGTAGTAGTAGTAGTGGTAGTAGTAGTAGTAGTAATAGTAACAGTAGTAGTAGTAGTAGTAGCAGTAGTAGTGGTAGTAGTAGTAGTAGTAATAGTAACAAGAGTAGTAGTAGTAGTAGCAGTAGTAGTAGTAGTAACCGTTATTACAGTAATAGTAAATTATTGTTTGAAGTAATAATAATTACAATTATGATTAGAAGCAGTAACAGTAGTAGAAGTATTCACAGCAGTAATTGTGATTGTAACAATTGTTAGGATTAGGAGTAGATCTTATTATTTTTTAAATGAACCCCATTAACAGTAGTAGTAGTAGTAGTAGTAGTAGTAGTAGTATTAGCAGTAACCGTTAATATAGTAATAGTAAGTTATTGGTTGAAGTAATAATAATTACTATTATGATTAGAAGCAGTAACAGTAGTAGAAGTATTCACAGCAGTAATTGTGATTGTAACAATTGTTAGGATTAGGAGTAGATTTTATTCTTCTTGAAATGCGTCCCATTAGCAGTCAGTAATGTTGTGTTGGGAATAGTGGTGGGGATTGGTCTGATTGTTATTAATCATTCTTATTACTAGCGGTAGCAGTAAATGGCGGCAGTTGTCTCCAGGAGCCGGGCTCCGTCTTCTGCAGGCGGTATTATTATGGTGTGGGCCATGCTCGGACAGCGGCGGTGGGAATTATTTGCACACGCAATCAATAGATTGGCTTGTTTTGGTCTTGCTAGGTTTTCTTATGATTATTTATGTAATCCCAACACGCGCTCCGACACGGAATGAGATGGCTGGCTCCTCTCGTATTGGAGGGGAAGGACTGCCGCAGGCACACACACAGAATCACGCTGATTTAATTTCAGTTCTCCATGTAGGCAGCTCAGCCTGAGAACACCATCTGCCCTCCTGCTCACCGTATTTCCAAAAACAGTTTTATCGCTCCGCTTCCAAAAAGTCCCTCGCCAATGTATTCATCACCGGGACTGGTAAGCCGAGGTTCGTGTTCCGCCGCCTCTGGAACCTGCATGGTGCTCCGTAAAGCTGCTGGGGGGGACTTGACGGTTGGGATGTCCAGCGACAGTCCCGTGTTTGGTGTCTGTGGCTTTCAGTAAAGGACGTCCGTCCAATCAAATCTCTCCCCCGTCTGCTTCTTAAATCCCAACTGAACTTTTAGTTTAAATCAGCTAAATACATCCCAAGTGAGGAAAGGCTTTCAATTTGTTCTGTTTAGAAAGCAGCCACAGCCAGAGTAGAAAGTCAGTCCACTGCCAGCATGCTGCAGAGAAGGGCCCTTGCTTTCTGCGTGGAAGCAGCGGTCTCTCTGCAGAGGTCTGACACCCCACCCTCCTGAGTCAGATCTAGAACTCTCCAATCAGCAGGAAGCTGAGTTTTGCTGCTTTCAGAGCTATAGATCTAACCTAGAGTCAGACCTCTGCAGAGAGACCGCTGCTTCCACACAGAAAGCAAGGGTACTTCCCTGCCGCAAGCTGGTCAGGGACCAGGGGTGGAATGACCATTTGGAAACTCAGGCACTGCCCAAGGGCCCGGGGTCAGTAGGGGCCCCAGGAGATACGCCTGGTACCATTGCCCGGGGGCCTCATGAGTTGTCAGTCCGCCCCTGTGAGGGACAGACTTGCCTGTATCACAGATGTCAGACACAGATCAGCCCCTGATGCAGTCTCTCCTCTTGTGATTTACTACAAAATTACAATGTTGCAGTCTGATCACGGGGGAGGAGACTGAGGAAATTCTTCCTCCTGCCTGGAGTAGACTGACGGTGAGGCAAAGTTACTGACTCGCAGCTTTTTATTCATGCAGATTTGCACTCCCAGAGCAAACCTGATGTATATTTTCAGCAGATTTCAAAGCTGATGATGACTTCATAAATACAAGAGCCAGCAGGGATGGTGGGAACCCCTCATAATGGGCACCACAGGTGTACAGACCCGGGAACTCGGCACAGGGATGGTGGGAACCTCTCATAATGGTCACAGCGGGTGTACAGACCCGGGAACTCAGCACAGGGATGGTGGAAACCCCTCATAATGGGCACAGCGGGTGGGCAGACCCGGGAAATCAGCACAGGGATGGCGGTAACCCCTCATAATGGGCACAGAGGGTGTACAGATCCGGGAACATAGCACAGGGATGGTGGGAGCCCCTCATAATGGGCACAGCAGGTGTATAGACTCGGGAACTCAGTGCAGGGATGGTGGGAACCCCTCATAATGGGCACAGCGGGCTTACAGACCGGGAACTCAGCACAGGGATGGTGGGAACCCCTCATAATGGGCACAGCGGACTTACAGACCAGGAACTCAGCACAGGGATGGTGGGAACCCCTCATAATGGGCACAGCGGGTGTACAGACCCGGGAACTCAGTACAGGGATGGTGGGAACCCCTCATAATGGGCACAGAAGATGTACAGACCCGGGAACTCAGTACAGGGATAGTGGGAACTCCTCATGTTGGGCACAGCAGGTGTACAGATCCAGGATCTCAGCACAGGGATGGTGGGAACCCCTCATAATGGGCACAGCGGGTGTACAGATCCAGGATCTCAGCACAGGGATCTCACCAATAAAGTTGCAGAAAGTTTCTTAAAAAAATGGCAGGTAGTTCTCTCCAGCTTCCAGCAAACACTGAAATATCAGTTTTAGGTGGACTGGCCCTTTAACTAGGTGTCTGTGCTAAGATGGCTGGTAAAGGACATTGCTGTGTACGGGGCCTCCTATGATGGCGGTGGGAGTCGCAGACGTCGCTCTCCAGTCACATGCTTCTCTACAGTTGGCGAGGGGCATTCTCTACCTTCTCCATCTGCCCGTCGCAGGAAAACGTATTGGAGTGCGGGGAATAGGGGATGCACTGCAGCGTTCCGCTGTCACAGCCTGACTGATTCATTGCTGTACAACGCTAACACAGGAGGGGCTCCATACATCACCGTCCCACTGAGCACCATCTGCACATGGAGGTTATACAAGCAGAGGTAATCATATCCAGAGAGGTGCATGGAGCCCGCACTGCAGATTAACATTACACCACGGGGGCCACAATAAAACATCGACCTCCATATCCCGCATGAGGAACTCCATATCTATCTATTCATACCTATCATCATTCTATCTATCTATCTATCTATCTATCTATCTATCTATCTATCTATCTATCTATCTACTGTATACTTACTTTCTTTCTTTCTATTTATCTATCTATTGATCCATCTTTCAATCTATCTAATCAATACAATTTCACTTTAGCAAATTCAAACCATGAATATTTATACAGATCATTTTGGAGCTTATAATTTATCTATCTCTTCTTTCTTTCATCTATCTATCTATTTATTATCATTCTATCTATCTATCTATCTATCTATCTATCTCGAAAGAGCAGGGCCCTCGATCCCCTCATGTATCGCATTGTATTGGTATTGTTCTGTCACATGTTCTGTCTCCCTTTGTAATGTACAGCGCTGAGCGAACTATTGGCGCTTTATAAATACTGTATAATAATAATAATAATCTATCTATCTATCTATTTATTATCATTCTATCTATCTATCTATCTATCTATTATCTATCTATCTATCTATCGTATACTTTCTTTCTTTCTTTCTTTCTCTTTCTTTCTTTCCTTTTTGTCTATCTATTGATCCATCTTTCAATCTATCTATCTAATCAATACAATTTCACTTTAGCAAATTCAAACCATGAATATTAATACAGATCATTTTGGAGCTTATAATTTATCTATCTCTTCTTTCTTTCCTTTATCTATCTATCTATCTATCTATCTATCTATCTATTATCATTCTATCTATCTATCTATCTATCTATCTATCTATCTATCTATCTATCTATCTATCTATCTAAAGGATACAGCAGCTTTCTCTAAGTGCATACAGACGACTTCTGTATTTATAGATATATTCCCGACCACCTACTGGCCGTTTAAGGGCTCTAAAAGCTAGGAGTCGGAGTCGAGCCTTTGGGTCATGTTACCGCTGTGATTGGCTGCCACAGCAGTCACATGATTGGAAAGATCCTGATCGTAAGTTTGGACCGGGAGCTTACATATCACTGCCAGGTACCGTGCTGGGAGAGTGCAGGTAGCGCATTCTCAGCGCAGTAAGTAGTTTTAACAGGGCCGTATATATGCAGCCGCTTAGCATACCTGGCGGTATTCCCGAGTGTAGCTCGGGGTAAAGTTTCAGCACCACAAGCGGTAACCCCCCCGAGCTACACTCGGGAATACACTGCAGCGTTGCTCCGGGATCTCTCCTGCATTTACCTTGTCCTGCGCTCCCACGATGTCCCTCCTGCAGTGTCCCTGGCAATGTAATGCCGGCATCTGTCTTCTGGGTTCCGTTCCCTGCGACGTCGGGACGTACGGGGGACGGAATTGGCGGGAAATTCAAAAATGTGAAAAAGTGACATTCACTAAATACACTAAAATCACATAGTATAACATTCCTGTATCAAACCATTTCACATACATTGTGTCCCGAGTGCTTTGTCCTGTCCTCTGTCTGCATTTTTACTGTTCTTTCTGCCTGGAAACTGAGAAACGTCCATGGCGTCCAAAAAGCGTCCCTTTAGGTCAAAAGCGGTTTTAGACCGGCTAGAGAACAGCGATAGTAAATCAGAACCACTTGCAGAATTGAGTGATAATGATTCGTGGGGGAAATTCCTCATCAGACACTGAAAACGATTCTGCGACTTTGCTCAGCGATGTGCGAACTTGGCGCTCTATTTCACATTTCAGTGTTTTTGGTTTGATTATATTATTGAATTAAATGTATTATTATTATATTATTATTTTTTATGATTATTTATTAAATTATATTTTATGATTTCGTGTTTCAAGTTTTATCATCCCCGGGATGTTTACTAGACTATTGTTCGGACAGATTTCAGTGAGTTATTCCTAAAAATTACAGCCTACAATAAAAAACAACATATTTCCATGCAAAAAAAGTACCACTTTGAGCACAGAAATATGGACATAATCAGACTGCTAGGGAGGCTACAGCTCACATGCCGAGCCACCTCATATATGCGTGCAGCAGGTGTCAAAAAGTTAATTTAAAAAAGTTTGCTAACAGCCTGTATAGAGCTACAGCCCCCTCCTCCTGTGAAAACCTGTATTCAGCACTCTCACACAGTTTAAAGCTTCTTAATGCTTTGTAAATACTTGCTGTGTCTGATGAGCAGGAGCGGACTGAAAACTCATGGGGCCCCTGGGCAATAGGGGTTCATGGGGCCCCAGTGTCCTCGCCCACACTCAAACCACACCCAAAAAAAGCCTATGAAAGGTACCAGGGGCATCTCAAAGGGTCCCCTACTGACCCCGGGCCCTCGGGCAGTGCCCGGGTTCTCAAATGGTCAGTCTGCCCCTGCTGCTGAGTATAGAGGGGGGCTTATGTGTACACTGACCCCCCCCCTAAATTTCATGGTGCAAAATCTGGAGCAGCTCTACACAGAAACCAATCAGCTTCCGGGTCTTATTGTCAAAAATTAATTGAACAAGCTGAAGTTAGAAGCTGATTGGCTGCCATGCTGAGATGCACCAGATTCTGAGTGTTCCAGTTTTAGTAAATCTCGGCCATAATATAAAAAGCATTTTTGGCAGCTAACAAGATCTGTGCAGAGTTACATTGAAAGAGATCCCATGAAAGGTCTATTTATCCTCTAGCCCATATGCATTGTTTTCTATCCCCCGATGAACGAGGTTTTTTTTGGACCCCCAAGACTCATTGGTTACTCTTTTGATTGTCCCCCCCAATCCTTCCTTGAATAGAGTTGTATCTGGACCTTTTAGCAGTTGCGTGGCGCTTCAATTCAGATTTTTCTGCTCCAGTTAGGTAGGTCTAATGCTCCCTCACTAATAGCTAACATTTCTTCTAGGGAGAGTTATGTGACCAGAACAGCGAGGTTCCACAACCTTCACATCTCCAATCCTGTTCTTGGACAATCAGGACAATCAACGTCTATACATTCCATGGTGACTGGATTCAGTTGTGGGGATAGTCAACTCCAGTTGATTGTGGCTAACTACTACGAGGTATACCATGACCTGAATAAATGAAAACCTGAACAGGCATATTTTTTCTAGTCATTATTCCTCATTCAGCCCCTTCATTATTTTTTTCCTCTGGGTCTTCCTATGGCTTCTCTAGCAGCATTCTAAAGCAGTTCTTAATCACCAAGCCGTGGCCTGGGCTGTAGACACCCTCCTATCAGACCTCCAGCCAGCTGCAAATCCTCTAACCTCCCACAATGCCTCCCATCTCCCACAGTGCCCCTCAACTTTCCATAATGGACTGCAGTGCCTCTTAGCCACCCACGGGGATCCCCAACCTCCCACAGTGACCCCCAACTTCACACAGTGCCCCCCCCCCCAGCTCCCTGCATTTCCCAATAGTCAATTGCAGAATTTTCAGCCCCAAATAGTGCCATGAACCTCCAACAGTGTCCTGCACTCCCTCTAACCTCCCACAGTGTCCCAGTCCCTACAGCACCCTCCAGTCTCCTACAAAGACTCCAGCCTTCCGTAGTAACCCACAGGACCCACAGGAGATCCAATCCCCTACAGTTTCCCCCAGCCCCCTCAAGTAACTTCATCCGATACAGGGCCACTAAGTCTGCTGCCCTAACCCCTACTCTCCTCCACAACCTCCATCCCCCCACTGTGACACCCAATCCCATCCAGAGCCTTCCAGCAGTTCAATGCATATACTTTTATTGTGCAAGTATAAGCTCTTTTTTTTACAGTTGGGTTATGTGTGGTTTTGAAAATATTTTCTGAACCTTGGTCTCAATAGGGTTGAGAACCATTGCTCTAAAGCAGGGGTCTCCAAACTTTTCAAACAAAGAGCCAGTTTACTGTCATTCAAGCATTGAGGGGGGGGGGGGGAGATGGTGGCCAGTGGGAGCAGAAAATGCCAATATCAGTGGGAATAAACAATGCCTCATCGTTGGTATCATTGGGAGCAATAGTGCCCCATTGTGGTGTCAGTGGGAGGAATAGCACCCTATGTTGGTATTAGTGGGAGGAATAGTACTCCATTGTTGGCATTGGTGGGAGAAATGGTTTCCTATCATTGTTATCATTAGGAAGAATACAGCCCCATCATTTGTATCATTGGGAAGAATATTGACCAATTGTTAGCATCAGTGGGACTAATAGTGCCTGAATCATTGATGTCAGTGGGAGGAATAATGCTCCATTGTTAGTGTCAGTGGGAGGAATAGTACCCATCATTGGTGTCAGTGGGAGGAATAGCGCCCCTCTGGTTAGCGAGGGGGAGTCAGGTAGGTTTTTAGTTAGAGGCTGGGTAGCAGCCTGGTGTGAGTCAGCCCGGGATGAGTCAGCCAGGTAACTTTAGGTCAGGGCTGAGGGCTCTGCAGGTAAGTTCCCTGGCACCTCTCCCTGCTCTAGAAGCTTGAGAAGTTTCTAGAAGGCAGTGGGTGAGGGTGAGGAGGGGCTGATCTGTATACTCAGGGGAATCTGACCAATCCCCAAGTAGGAGGATTGGCATGGGGTCAGGGCAGTCCTTAAGTTTTGGGAGAGCCTGATCAGGAAGTGGTCAGTGTCAGATGGAAGATGATGTGAGAAGGCTGATGTGTGGAGCCAGGGAGGGGTTCCAGGGATGGGCCCACCTTTAGGCAGATCTTGGAAGGAGGATCTCTCAGCTTCAACCAAGCTCAAGGACTGTTTACTGACTCAACATGTTGAAAAAAATGCATGTTGCTTGGCTGTGCAGAGCTGTAGGGGAACCCAAAATCCAGTGCTTCCTAAGGGGGTAGTGCTACGGTTAGTGTCAGTGAGAGGAATAGTACCCCATTGTTGGTGTCAGTGGGTGGAATAAGTGCCCTATTGTTAGTATCAGTGGGAGGAATAGTGTCCCATCATTGGTGGCCAGATAAACACAAGCAAAAAGTTACATGTGGTCCATGGGCCACAGTTTGGAGACCACTGATCCATTGAATGGATGAATCTGATCCATTCTGCGGGGATCATCGGCTTTCTTTACAACTTACCTTTTCGTGGAGAGGGTCTGGTGTCACCCCGTATAGGTTGCATGCCGACGATCCCCGCAGGATGGATCGGATCTGTGGATTGGGGAGCATAATGGATCGGACTCTGATCCATTATGCTCAATCCACAGATCCGACCCATCCTGCGGGGATCGTCGACATGCAACAGGGTGACACCAGACCCTCTCCATGAAAAGGTAAGTTGTAAAGAAAGCCGATGATCCCCGCAGGATGGATCAGATCTGCGGATTGGGGAGAATAATGGATCGGAGTCCTATCCATTATGCTCAATCCGCAGGTCCGATCCATTCTGTGGGGATCGTCGACATGCAACAGGGTGACACCAGACCCTCTCCATGAAAAGGTAAGTTGTAAAGAAATGATCCCCGCAGGATGGATCAGATCTGCGGATTGGGGAGAATAATGGATCGGAGTCCTATCCATTATGCTCAATCCGCAGGTCCGATCCATTCTGTGGGCATCATCGGAGGGGGGGGGGGGGTGTCACCAAGTGTTATCGCACTGGGTGACACCAACCCTAGGGATGCCCCTGAGTATATCTATATATATATATATATATATATATATATATGAACATATTTCTGAAATACATTGAATACGGCCAAAAAGTGTAGTATTTCAAATATATTGCAATATATATGGGAAGAATATTTTTAAAATATATTTAAAATATATTTTTCTTCCATGTGGGAATTGACTTGATCGTTGGCACATCTTGAATGGTCTGTGCATTGTCAGACTATCCATTGCCTGCTACTTTCACGAAATGCCCTGAGTAGACACGTGCCCTCAGCTGCAGGGAACTGATTTGACGCATGCGGTTTATTTAATGCCTTTAATCAAGACGGGAAATAGCAAAGTGTAAATAAGTTGATGTTATGCAAGTTTACCAGCAATTTGATGTGGGCCGGCGTTCTGCTTTTATAGGGCTCCTACTTATGCGCAGAAGTGATTACACCGCTCTCCCATTCGCAGATCCCATCCCTAACCTTGCTGCACGCCTCACATAATAATTAATAATCAGGGGTGGACTGCAGCCAGCGAGTCGGGGTGACCTTAGCGCAGTCGAGGGATTCGGGGGCCGCACACTGCTCCAGCTCTTTCATGCCAGTCGAGTCGGCTTCCTCCGGCGGGCGGATTGTGCATTCAGGAAGCAGAGGTTGGGAAGACGGGAGCATTTTATTTCAGCTCCACTTATAATTATCTCCAGCTGAAGATTGATTCAATGTTATTTTAATATAATATAGGCTCCATAAACAGATTGCGCTTCTCAGCGTGTAGTACGGGCAGCACACACGCTGCATCAGGGTTATTTAAAGGACAGCTCCAGCCAATCAGCTGAGCAGACAGCTGAACATTAATAAAGGAATTGTTTTCCCTGACCACAGCTTGGTCACATGAACATACTCCTGTGATCAGAGAATAGGTGCAGGAACTCCCCCTTTATGAGTCCCACCTTGTCTCCGCCCCATACCCTCCTATGAGCATCGTCCTTTGGTTCCCCCCCACCCACCTTCCAGCCCCGCCCCTTTTAGAGAATACAGAACGAAGTATCATTTTATTTCAGGTACTTATATAGCGCCGTCAATTTACGCAGCACTTTACATATATATTGTACATTCACATCAGTCCCTAACCCTCAAGGGGTGTACAATCTAAAGTCCCTAACTCACATTCATACATACACATACTAGGGCCAATTTAGACAGGAGCCAATTCACCTACCAGCATGTCTTTGGAGTGTAGGAGGAAACCAGAGTACCCGGAGGAACCCCACGCAGGCACAGGGAGAACATCCAAACTCCAGGCAGGTTGTATCATGGTTGGGATTCAAACCAACGACCCTAGTACTGCCAGGCATTTAGCCACTGTGCTGCCCATGTTGTGGTGCTAAATAATTTGTATGGAATTTGTTAATGATAACAAGGAAAGAAGTCAAATATATCCCCTGCAGCCAGCAACAACAGATCCCACCAGCAACAGTCGACTCCACCCCAGCAAGAATAGATCCCCCACACAACAATAGATTCCCCAAGCAACAATGGGTCCACCCAACATTATTTATTTATTTATTTGTTACAGGTACTTATATAGCGCTGTCATGATAGATAGATAGATAGATAGATAGATAGATAGATAGATAGATAGATAGATAGATAGATAGATAGATAGAATGATGATAGATAGATAGATAGATAGATAGATAGATAGATAGAATGATAATAAATAAATAAATAGATAGAATGATAATAGATAGATAGATAGATAGATAGATAGATAGATAGATAGATAGATATTACATTACATTACATTACATTACATTGAGTTTATATAGCGCCAAAGGGTTTGCTCAGTGCTGTACAATAGAGGGGGGGACAATACATGAAACTTTACAGCAACTACAAACAGCACACGAGGGGTTATAGGGCCCTACTCTTTCGAGCTTACAGTCTAGGAGGGAGGGGGTAGAGGTACAGGAGGAAGTGGCTGTGGGGGATGGAGTGGTAGGAGGAATGAAGGAGAGCAGCAGTTAGGTGAGGGTGGGGTAGGCTTCCCTGAAGAGGTGGGTTTTCAGGGAGCGCCTGAAGGTGAGGAGGGAAGGTGACAGTCTGATGGATTGGGGTAGTGAGTTCCAGAGGATGGGGGAGGACCTGGAGAAGTCTTGCAGACGTGCGTGTGAGGAGGAGACCAGGGAGCAAGATAGAAGGAGGTCCTGTGGAGAGCGAAGGGTACGGGTAGGGTGGTACTTGGGAATCAGGTTGGTGAGGTAGTTAGGGGCAGTGTTGTGAATGGCTTTGTAGGTCAGAGTGAGTAGTTTGAATTTGATGCGTTGGGCGATAGGGAGCCAGTGGAGGGAGAGGCAGAGGGGGGTGGCAGAGGTGGAGCGGGTGGTGAGGTGGATGAGTCTAGCCGCTGAGTTGAGGATGGTCTGAAGCGGGGAGAGCCTGCACTGGGGTAGGCCGGTGAGGAGGGAGTTGCAGTAGTCAAGGCGTGAGATAATCAGGGAGTGCACAAGTAGTTTAGTGGTGTCTGGGGTAAGGAAGGAGCGTATTTTGGCGATATTGCGGAGGTGGAGTCTGCATGTGTTTGTGAGTGATTTGACATGAGGTTGGAAGGAGAGGTTAGAGTCCAGAATGACTCCAAGGACTTTGGCTTGCGGGGCGGGATTGATGGTGGTGATGTTAGTAGTGATGGATAGGATGGGGGGGGGGCGCGGGCAGGAGGGAAAATGAGAAGCTCGGTTTTGGAGAGGTTGAGTTTGAGGAAATGGAGCGACATCCAGTCAGAGATGTCGTTTAGGAGGTGAGTGATGCGGGCGGAGAAAGTGGAGGTGAGGTGAGGGGTGGAGAGGTAAATTTGAGTGTCATCAGCATAGAGATGGTAGTTGAAGCCGTGGGAGTGTATGAGTTTGCCAAGGGAGGAGGTGTAGATGGAGAAGAGAAGGGGTCCAAGGACAGAGCCCTGGGGGACCCCAACAGAGAGGGGGAGTGAGGGGGAGGTGGCACCATTGTAGGTGACACTGAAGGAGCGTCGGGATAGGTACGAGGAGAACCAGGAGAGAGCGGTGTCTCTGATGCCAAGGGAGAGTAGTTTATTAAGGAGGAGGGGGTGGTCAACTGTGTCGAAGGCCGCGGAGAGGTCCAGGAGGAGGAGGACAGAGTAGTCGCCTTTGGCTTTGGCGGTTAGTAGGTCGTTGGTGATTTTGAGGAGGGCGGTTTCAGTGGAGTGTAGGGGACGGAAGCCGGACTGTAGTGGATCAAGGAGGTTGTTGTCAGTTAGGTGGGCGCTTAGGCGGTTGTAGACTAAGCGCTCCAGGAGTTTGGAAGTGAGTGGCAGCAGGGAGATGGGTCTGAGGTTGTTTGGGTCAGAGGGGTCCAGGGAGGGCTTTTTGAGTATGGGGGTGATGTGCGCATGCTTTAGGGGGGAGGGGAATACGCCGGTAGAGAGGGAGAGATTGAAGATGTGGGTGAGGGAGCAGATGAGGGAAGAGGGGGGTGACTGGAGGAGTCGAGAGGGGATAGGGTCCAGGGGGCAGGTAGTGAGGCGGGCTTCTGAGAAGACCCTGGTGACTTCCTCAGTGGTAGTAGGGCTGAAGGAGTGCAGAGCTGGTGGGGTTACGGTAAGCGGGGTCTTGGGTGTGGAGGGGGGCAGTGCAGTTGCGAGGTCAGAGGAGGGAAGAGATGAGGGGGAGATGGGGGGGGGGAGGCTAGGTGGGGAGGTAGATTGCGAGTTGACTATGTCCTGACGGATTGCATCAATTTTATTATGGAAATGAGTGGCAATTTCGTGGGCGGTGAGTGAGGTACTGAGTGGAGGAGGGGGGGGGGAGAGCAGGGAGTTGAAGGTGGAGAAGAGTCGGCGAGGGCAGGAGGAGAGGGTGTTAATCAGGTTTACGAAGTAAGCCTGCTTGGCGGCGTGGAGGGAGGAGGTGTAAGTGAGGAAGGCAGATTTGTAGAGGGAGAATGAACGGGGGGACCTGGTTTTGCGCCATAGTCTTTCTAGCGCGCGACTGCGACGTTTGAGGCATTTAGTGTGGTCGTTCTGCCATGGTTGGAGCGGTCTGGGTTTGATGTAGCGTGTGGTTAGGGGTGCCAGAGAGTCTAGGGTAGCTGATAGCGAGTCGTTGTACGTGTTAGTGGCTAGGTCAGGACATGACAGTGGAAGGATGCTGTCGTGTAAGCGGTCGGCAGCTGAGTGGAGGGGGGCCGGGTTCAGGTTGCGGAGGTTGCGGCTGGTGATGGTTTGGCGCTCTGGGGGGGGGGAGTTAGGGGAAGGGGAGATGGAGAACGTGAGGAGGTGGTGGTCGGAGAGAGGGAAGGGGGTGTTAGAGAACTGGTTGAGGGTACAGAGGTGGGAGAAGACGAGGTCCAGGGTGTTCCCAATGATGTGGGTGGAGGATTGAGTGTGCTGTGTGAGCGCGAAGGAGGAGGTTAGGTGGAGGAGTTGGGAAGTAGCCAGGCTGTTGTCGTTGATGGGGATATTGAAGTCCCCGAGGATGATGGTTGGTAGCTCAGAGGAGAGGAAGAAGGGAAGCCAGGCAGCGAAGTCATCCAGGAAGCGGGGTATGGATCCGGGCGGCCTGTAGATCACTGCGATCCTTAGGGGGGTGGGGGTGAAGAGCCGGATGCAGTGAGCCTCGAAGGAGGAGAAGGTTAGGGAGGGAGGATTAGGGAGGACCTGGAAGGTGCTCAGCGGTGATAGGAGCAGGCCGACCCCACCACCTTTGTGACCGCTCAGTCTTGGTGAATGGGACCAGACGAGACCTCCATAGGAGAGTGCCGCAGGGGAGGTGGAGTCAGTGGCCTGTACCCAGGTTTCGGTGATGGCTAGGAGGTTAAGGGAGCGGGAGATGAAGAGGTCATGGATGGCAGTAAGTTTGTTGCAGACCGAGCGGGCGTTCAGGAGTGCAACCGAGAGAGGGGGGATGGATGCGGGGAGAAGGGGCACAGATATGAGGTTGAGGGGGTTACGGCAGCTGGCGGGAGCAGGGGGGTCCCTAGAGGAGGGGTGAGGTGGCGAGGGGCCAGGGTTCGGGGAGATGTCCCCAGCAGATAGGAGAAGGAGAAGGGTGAGGAAGGTGGCATGGGGATGGGAAGTGTAGGAGCGTGTGGGTCTGGTAGTGGTGGCACGTGGGTCGACGGGGGAGTGGAGTAGCAGGAGGAGGTGGTGAGTGCCGTAGTGGGGAGAGGGGAGAAGTGAAGGGGCAATGTAGAGCTGTTTTGGGGGGGTAGGCGGGTAGAGGAAGGTGATTTTTGGGATGGTGGAGAGGAAAATGAGGAGGAGGAGTGCAGGAGGCATGTTGGGGTGGGTGGGGTGACAGTTGGGTCAGGGGAGGTGAAGGGATACAGGTCAGGGCAAGGTGGTGTGGGGAATCTGTATTACCGTGGGAGAGTCATTTGAGTCCTTCTGTAGGGGTAGAGTGAGGGTGGAGGGCGGCAGCTGGTTGGCAGCAGTCTGTGGGTGCAGTAAGCTGGCAACCATGGGTGCTGTGGCATGTCTTCAGTGGGTACGGTGGTCGGCTAGTGGAGGGGTCGTAGGGTGCGATGGCTGGGGGCGATGGTAGGCACGGCGACTGGTGATGCTGGCGGCTCGGTGACTGGGGTTGTTGAGGCCAGGCGTCGGGTGCTGAGGGCTCGGCGTCGTGAGGCGCTGAAGGTGTTGAAGGATCGTCATCAGGGTCGAGCGGGGCGTTGCGGTAGCGATCGTTGGCCCTGCGTGGTTTGTGCTCAACCGTGATCTGTTGCGGCCGGCAGGAGAGACCGCGGCTTCAAGGGTCTAGGTGGGCCATTAGTCGCCGGGGCATCACCAGAGGGAATAGCGTGCCGGAAGGCAGGGTGCTGGGCGAGTGGTCCCTGGTGTGGTGGCTGGCTGGTAGTCCCAGGTGGGGTGGTGGGCAGGGGATCCCCGGTGGGATGGTGGCCGTGCTATCCCTGGTGGGGTAGTGGCGATCCCTGGAGGGATAGTGGCTTAGGGTCCCTGGTGGTTTGGGGTTTCAGGTGGATGGTGGGATCCCTGAGTGAGTCCCTGGAGGCTGGCGGTGTGATGGTGGTTGGGCTCCCTGGTGGGTAGTGGGCGCCCCTGCTGAAGTACCTGGTGTCCTGGAGCGTCGGGGTGGAGGTGGATCCCTCCTGGGTTAGCAGGACCGTTGGTGGTGGTGGTAGCTTCCCGGAGGAGCGGAGGCGTCCCGCCGCGATTCCAGCCACGGCTGGCAGGAAACACCGCGGCTTCGGGTGCCGTGGTAGGCCTCAAGCTGCTGCGAACCGCCGGAGCTCCGCTGGAGGGACGGAGTGACTGTGGGTGTTGGTGGGGTTCTCGGCAGCAGGCACAGGGGCCCGGATGGGCCCTGATGGCAGCGGTAGGGGCGCAGGGGTGCTTAAGCTGACCATCCAGTGGCTGCTCCGGGCGATCTGGTACCCGGTGGTCGGGGATGGACCCAGAGTCGGTGAGGGGGGCCCTGGGGAGGCTGGCTGATCGGCGGGGACCGAGGAGCGGAGCGGCAGTAGTCTGGGCTGATGTCCGGCGATCCTGGTCGGCCGCGCCAAAAATCGAGGCCGCGGCTTCAGGTGCCGGGTAGGCCGCAAGTCCCGGAGCTCCGGGAGAAAGGTCCAGTGGCCTTCCCTGGCTGGCGAACAGGGACCGGAGGGTCGTGGGGCCCCCGTCAGGGTCCGCTGCCGCCCAGATGGCAGCGGATTGGGGCCGGGGGAGCAGGAGCTCGCCGAGACACGTCCGTCTCGCCGGACGTCCACGTCTTGTAGATAGATAGATAGATAGATAGATAGATAGATAGATAGATAGATAGATAGAGAGAGAGATAGAATGATAGATAGATAGATAGATAGATAGATAGATAGATAGATAGATAGATAGATAGATAGATAGATAGATAGATAGATAGATAGAGAGATAGAATGATAGATAGATAGATAGATAGATAGATAGATAGATAGATAGATAGATAGATAGATAGATAGATAGATAGATAGATAGATAGATAGAGAGATAGATAGATAGATAGAGAGATAGAATGATAGATAGATAGATAGAATGATAATAAATAGATAGATAGATAGATAGATAGATAGAATGATAATAAATAGATAGATAGATAGATAGATAGATAGATAGATATTGACAGCACTATATAAGTACCTGTAATAAATAAATAATATTGTTGGGTGGACCCGTTGTAGAAGTAATTATTATTAGCGCGTGTTGGGATTACATAAATGATGATAAGAAAACCCAGCAAGACCAAAACAAGCCAATCTATTGATTGCGTGTGCAAATAATTCCCACCGCCGCTGTCCGAGCATGGCCCACACCATAATAATACCGCCTGCAGAAGACGGAGCCCGGCTCCTGGAGACAACTGCCGCCATTTACTGCTACCGCTAGTAATAAGAATGATTAATAACAATCAGACCAATCCCCACCACTATTCCCAACACAACATTACTGACTGCTAATGGGGCGCATTTCAAGAAGAATAAAATCTACTCCTAATCCTAACAATTGTTACAATCACAATTACTGCTGTGAATACTTCTACTACTGTTACTGCTTCTAATCATAATAGTAATTATTATTACTTCAACCAATAACTTACTATTACTATAATAACGGTTACTGCTAATACTACTACTACTACTACTGTTACTATTACTACTACTACTACTACTGCTACTACTACTAATTCTAATGGGACTCATTTCAAGAATAATAAGATCTACTCCTAATCCTAATAATTGTTACAATAACAATTACTGCTGTGAATACTTCTACTACACTACTACTATTACTGCTTCTAAACTTAATTGTGATTATTATTACTTCAACCAATAATTTACAATTACTATAATAACAGTTACTACTACTATTGCTACTACTACTAATTATTAATAAAATTTAAACTATAATAGTAATTTACTATTTTAACATTTACTACTACTACTAATGCTATTAGTAGTAATCATTATTTTTATTATTATTACTTCAACCAGTAATTTAACAACAGTTACCACTATCATTACGATAATTACTATTTATTTATTTATTTCAGGTACTTCTATAGCGCCAGCAATGTACGCAGCACTTTACATATATATTGTACATTCACATCAGTCCCTAACCCCCGAGGAGCGTACAATCTAAGGTCCCTAATTTACATTCATACATACACATACTAGGGACAATTTAGACAGGAGCCAGTTCACCTCCCAGCATGTCTTTGGAGTGTGGGAGGAAACCGGAGTACCCGGAGGAACCCACGCAGGCACAGGGAGAACATGCAAACTCCAGGCAGGTGGTGTCGTGGTTGGGATATGAACCAACGATAGATCCCGCTCCCGCAACAATAGATCCCCTGCAGCAACAATAGACCCCACGCCAGCAACAATAGATCCCCCACACAACAATAATGGACCACCCACAACAAAATGTCACCCCCAGCAACAAAAGATCTACCCCAGCATCATTAGACCCTCCCAGCAGCAGCAACAGATTTTCCAGCAGCCAGCAATCTCTCCCTTAATCCTTACTAGCAACATAAGACCACCAGCAACAATAGACCCTCACACAAAAACAGATCCCCACCAGTAACAATAGACCCCCTAGCAGCCATCAATAGACCCTCCGGCACACCCCCTGCCATTACAAACATTCAGTGCTGCAGGTGCCGGAACTGTGTTTCCCCACGGTACTGCTGAAAAATACCCTGCTTGTGAACCTCTATATCTTGAATACATTTTGGAAGGGTTTGAAAGCTCTGAGAGCTTATGATTATTCCTGGGAACTTCCCAAAATCGGTGAGACAGAAATTAGGATGGCGTGATAGGTGGGGAAAGAGGAGGGACTAATAGCAGAAGAGAAGACCAATGGGAGCAATGGTCTAATAAAGGCCCACATCACATGGCGGGAGTGGATCATACTACACATGAAAGTCAAATCCCCAGCTACAGGAACATAGTGATACCATTTCATTGCTGAGCTTTTTGTGACAATGTCATGTTGACTCGCAACATAGTCCTCCATTGAGGGTGTCCCAAATTCCAACACTGTTATCATAACAGAAGAAGTGAAGCAAGCTACAAGCCAACTGACCATCGGCATCACATGACTTTGTTTACAAACATGTAGGCAGGTGCAGTTAATCATCCCACCTGTAGGTGGCTTTGTACCATTGCTACATAGGAATAGGGGTCTTGTAAGGAAGTTGGTCCCTTAGAGATTCTGTTTGGTGGCTCGAGAAAGGAAGTTGTCTGATTGGACAGAAACTTTTTGGTTGAGGGAACCTTTTATGAATGGAAACACACATCATTTTGGTGCGCTTTGGGCAAGTGTTTGGTTAGGGACAGGAATCCATTTGGGACAGCGAGCCAACTGACCAATGGCATGATATGACTTTGTTTACAAACATGTAGTCAGGTGCAGTTAATCTTCCCACCTGTAGGTGGCCTTGTACCATTGTTACATAAGAAGAGGGGCCTTGTAAAGAAGTTGGACCCTCAGAGATTCTGTTTGGTGGCTCGTTAACAGAAGTTTTCCGATTGGACAGAAACTTTTTGGTTGAGGGAACCTTTTATGAATGGAAACACACATCATTTTGGTGCGCTTTGGGCAAGTGGTCGATTAGGGACAGAAGTCGATTTGTGAGGGACAGCAAGCCAACTGACCATCGCCATCACATGACTTTGTTTACAAAAGTGCAGTTAATCTTCCCACCTGTAGGTGGCCTTTTACCATTGCTACATAGGAATAGGGGTCTTGTAAGGGAGTTGGTCCTTTAGAGATTCTGTTTGGTAGCTCAAGAAAGGAAGTTGTCTGATTGGACAGAAACCTTTTGGTTGAGGGAACATTTGTGAGGGACAGCAAGCCAACTGACCATCGCCATCACATGACTTTGTTTACAAAGGTGCAGTTAACTTTCCCACCTGTAGGTGGCCTTGTACCATTGCTACATAGGAATAGGGGTCTTGTAAGGGAGTTGGTCCCTTAGAGATTCTGTTCGGTGGCTCGAGAAAGGAAGTTGTCCGATTGGACAGAAGCTTTTTGGTTGAGGGAACATTTGTGAGGGACAGCAAGCCAACTGACTATCGGCATCACATGACTTTGTTTACAAAAGTGCAGTTAATCTTCCCACCTGTAGATGGCCTAGTACCATTGCTACATAGGAATAGGGGTCTTGTAAGGTCGTTGGTCCCTTAGAGATTCTGTTCGGTGGCTCGAGAAAGGAAGTTGTCCGACTGGACAGAAACTTTTTGGTTGAGGGATCCTTTTATGAATGGAAACACACGTCATTTTGGTGCTTTTTGGGCAAGTGGTTGGTTAGGGACAGGAATCCATTTGTGAGGGACAACACTTTGCGTAGGTAGTGGTTCCAGATAAATAAGGATAGCTCAGGGAAGGCCCCCCCAACACTACATATACTCCGGTGTGGAGAGTTTGGGAGTGTGGAGCCGATGCAGGTTGCAGAAATCACTCAAGTATTCAGAAAAGGGACTCTACTGCAGGTAACTGAAGCTGTTCTCCGGGAACATATCTTGTCAAATGTTGAGACTGGCTATTCACTGAACCCGTATATACAGTGCGAAGCAAACGTGGAGCACACATATATGTCATATGGTGTTGGTTCACAAACTTTCTTGAATTGAATGAACTTTATGAATTTATTTATCTATTTCATCACCATTTAGAGAGCACTTCTATGAGTTTTATTCACTATATATAGATTGCCAGTATCACATTACGGTACAATCTGATGGATTGATGTTAATATGGCATTATCCATTCATCTACACATTTTATTCATTTACTTTTTTTTTATTATTATCTGTTAGCAGTGCTACATCACCTATTATGAGCACTCATCTCAGATTTGCACTAAAACATTTGGATTCTTGTCCGGGATTTGCGCCAAATCAGCCATAGAAGTGAATGCAGAGTGAAGGTCGCTGGCAAAACAGTCCCTGACATAAAACGCCGTTCAAACTGAATTGCCTAGTAACTGAGCTACAAATTCCTGAACTAATAGTGCCTGAATCATTGATGTCAGTGGGAGGAATAATGCCCCATTGTTAGTGTCAGTGGGATTAACAGCACCCTGTGCTGGTATCAGTGGGAGTAGAACTCCATTGTTGGCATTGGTGGGAGAAATGGTGCCCCATCATTGGTATCATTGGGAAGAATAGTGACCCATTTTTAATATCAGTGGGACTAATAGTGCCCCATCATTGGTGTCAGTGGGAGGAATAGAGCCCCATCATTGGTATCAGTGGGAGGAATACTGCCCCATCATTGGTGTCAGTGGGAGGAATAGAGCCCCATCATTGGTATCAGTGGGAGGAATAGTGCCCCATCATTGGTGTCAGTGGGAGGAATAGAGCCCCATCATTGGTATCAGTGGAAGGAATAGTGCCCCATCATTGGTATCAGTGGGAGGAATAGAGCCCCATCATTGGTATCAGTGGGAGGAATAGTGCCCCATCATTGGTGTCAGTGGGAGGAATAGAGCCCCATCATTGGTATCAGTGGAAGGAATAGTGCCCCATCATTGGTATCAGTGGGAGGAATAGAGCCCCATCATTGGTATCAGTGGGAGGAATAGAGCCCCATCGTTGGTATCAGTGGGAGGAATAGTGCCCCATCATTGGTGTCAGTGGGAGGAATAGAGCCCCATCATTGGTATCAGTGTAAGGAATAGTGCCCCATCATTGGTATCAGTGGGAGGAATAGAGCCCCATCATTGGTATCAGTGGGAGGAATAGTGCCCCATCATTGGTATCAGTGGGAGGAATAGTGTCCCATCATTGGTATCAGTGGGAGGAATAGTGCCCCATCATTGGTGTCAGTGGGAGGAATAGTGCCCCATCATTGGTGTCAGTGGGAGGAATAGTGCTCCTCTAGTTAGCCAGGGGGCGTCAGCTAGGTTTTTAGTTAGAGGCTGGATAGCAGCCTGGTTTGAGTCAGCCAGGTAACTTTAGGTCAGGGCTGAGGGCTCTGCAGGTCAGTGGAATAAATAGCACCCTATGCTGGTATCAGTGGGAGTAGTACTCCATTGTTGGCATTGGTGGGAGAAATGGTGCCCCATCATTGGTAGCATTGGGAAGAATAGTGACCCATTTTTAGTATCAGTGGGACTAATAGCTCCCGAATCATTGGTGTCAGTGGGAGGAATAGCGCCCTCTAGTTAGCCAGGGGGAGTCAGCTTGGTTTTTAGTTAGAGGCTGGATAGCAGCCTGGGATGAGTCAGCCAGGTAACTTTAGGTCAGGGCTGAGGGCTCTGCAGGTCAGTTCCCTGATACTTCTCCCTGCTTTAGAAGCTTGAGAAGTTTCTAGAAGGCAGTTGGTGGGGGTGAGGAAGGGCTGATCTGTATACTGAGGGGAATCTGACCAATCCCCAAGTAGGAGGATTGGCATGAGGTCAAGGCAGCCCTTAAGTTTGGGAGAGCCTGATAAGGAAGTGGTCTGTGTCAGATGGAAGATGATGTGAGGAGCCTGGGAGGGGTCCCAGGGAGAGGCCCACCTGCAGGCAGGATCTTGGAAGGAGGATCTCTCAGGTTCGACTTGAGAGTGGACAGCCTGGGAAGCAAGGAAGGAGTCAGCCCAGCGTAAGGCCTGAAGGCAGCAACCAACCCAACATGCTTACAGGAGAGGACTGAGTGAGTAAACCTGCACCCCCTGGGCTGGAGAACAAACATTTGGATTCTTGTCCGGGATTTGCGCCAAATCAGCCATAGAAGTGAATGCAGAATGAAGGTTGCTGGATAAACAGTTCCTGACATAAAACGCCGTTCAAACTGAATTGCTTAGTGACTGAGCTACAAATTCCTGAAGCATTTGTGCTTTCTATACAAAATAACTATGATTTCCTTAGCAAGAAATCAAAAAAAAAGAGGGTCACTGCAAATAACCCGCCCATCTAACATGGCCCTAAGAAAATATTAGTTGTTAGTGTGATGTATCTCTAACTGCATACCTATTTCGACTGGACTTTAACCTATTCAAAAAGTGGAATAAGAAGGCCATTATTTCCTTGCCAGGAAGTGACATAAATCATCTCACATTCACACAGTGTACGCCGCCTGAGCATGTACAGTGCAGATATCTTACTGTAGGTTATAGGAGTACCTGCCATGGAGATATGGAGCGGGCGTCCATTACTGTCATCCAGAGTCAGCAGCCTTAATCGCTCTCACGTACAATATGCATGCCGGGCCGAGCAGGAGCGAACATGACTCCATTATGTTTTATTTAGGCAATCAAGAAACATTATAGATTACCTCTCCTTCAAAGGCACAATTACCTGATACGTTCTACAAATAGAAAATGTCTACGGCCGTTGTAAAAGTGAGCAGACAGAGATTTCCAACCACAATGAAAAGGGGGCATCCGCTGCCACGCTTTACTGTCCTCATTGTCTGCTGATAATAAAGAGAGAGAATGGATTTTCCTGACCTTGCAACTGAGTGAATTCAAGAGGAGGCCCTTTCACCTATCTATCTATCTACTTACCTATCAACTTACCTACCTATCTATCTACCTACCTACCTCTCTACCTACATACCTACCTATCTACCAACCTACCTCTCTACCTACATACCTACCTACCTACCTATTGACTTACCTACCTATCTATCTATCTATATATCTATCTATCTATCTACCTACCTATCAACTTACCTACCTATCTACCTACCTACCTCTCTACCTACATACCTACCTATCTACCAACCTACCTCTCTACCTACATACCTACCTACCTATCAACTTACCTATCTATCTATCTATCTACTTACCTGTCAACTTACCTACCTATCTCTCTACATACCTACCTACCTACCTACCTACCTACCTACCTATCTATCTATCTACTTACCTAACTGTCAACTTACCTACCTATCTATCTACCTACCTACCTCTCTATCTACATACCTATCTATCTATCTATCTATCTATCTATCTACTTATCCATCCATCCACCCACCTATCCATCCACCCACCTATCCATCCATCCACCTCTCTATATATCTACCTACCTATCTATCTACCTATCTACCTACCTGTCAACCTACCTACCTATCTACCAACCTACCCCTCTATCTACATATCTATCTATCTATCTATCTATCTATCTATCTATCTATCTATCTGACCTGCCAGGCTGCATGCTAGGATAAGGGTCTGATATGGATTTTGCAGGGAACCCCACGCCATTTTTTTTTAATTTTGGCGTGGGGGTTCCCCTCAAAATCCATATCAGACCTGAAGGGCTTGGTATGGATGGGAGGGGGGGACCCCATGCCGCTTTTTTTTTTAAAAAAAGGTAATTGTCAGGAAATGTCGACAATTTTTTTTACATTCAGCTGTCAGCTGTGAACCCCACTAGATATATTATTATTGTTAATATACAGTATTTATATAGCGCCAAAAAGTTTGCTCAGTGCTGTACATTATAGTAGGGGACAGTACATGAGACAATACAGTAACAATACGATACGCGAGGGGTTCGAGGGCCCTGCTCCTTGGAGCTTACAATCTAGGAGACCATTATTTGGATAAATGAGAACCTTTACAGACATATTGGAAACCATTTTAGGGTATATGGCATATTTGTGACTCTAACTGGGACTGAAGTGGCTTGGAGAAGCTTGGAGGAACATGACAAGTCAACTGCAACTAGATATACCATTATCTTGGTAAATGAGAACCTTCACAGACATATTGGAAACTATTTTAGGGTATATACTTTGAAACCGGTGCAAGAATGTTTATGACTCTAATAAAACTGAAGGGGCTTGGAGAAGCTTGGAGGAACATCTTCAACATGACAAGTCCAGTTGAAAGTGACCAACAAAAACTAGACTAGTGCCATGACCTTGGTAAATGAGAACCTACACAGACATATAGACAACCATTTTGAGGTGTATACCGTGAAACCGGTATGGGAATGTTCCGGACACTCATTAGAACCTAAGAAGTGGCTTGGAGAAGCTATGAAACGTCTTCAACATTACAGAACAAGCCCAGCTGAGCATGACCAACTACTACTAGAAATACCATGACCTGGATAAATAAGAATCTTCAAAGACATAACATCAACCAGGACGGCCAGGACACCCTATGACTAAGAGCACTTGCTCGAAACGCGTCAGGGTCGGGCTGTAGCTGTTTTGACGCCTTACCGCCGGCACCACAAGGGGTCCCAGCGGCAGCTTGCAATCGGTCAGTAATCTATTTTATTTGCTTTCTTGCTGTATACATACCCATTGTGTGGAATAAACATCCTAAGGCAATATTGCACTACTGGCCTCCTCTGTTGTTTTTTTCTGAGCTCCTGTGGGAGCCAGGTACATCCGCAGAGTGGTTACCATTTGGGAAGGCTAAGTGCAAACCGTGGGATAGCGAAGGAGGCATTGACCAGATCTGACCAGACCTTTTTGATGAGATGTTTGATGTCCTTATTATATCATACAAATGCGCAAAAGGTTGCGTATCTGGTGAGTGCGCAATCTACACTTTAATTGTCTCACCTTATCCACAATCTGTGTCTTTTGGATACCGGAAGATCATTTGAGATCTCGTTCACGCCTACACTCTGGACCTATGTTTTAGACACAGTGTTTCTTTCACGTTTATATTGGCCACACATTCTAGTGGCACATACATAGATGCACAGTGTCACTTTATATATTTGTGTGCACTTTCTTACATGTTTATATATGTATTTATCTATTGGTTTTAACAGCGCTGCACGTTTATGTTTTTTATAACGTCAACCATGTTGGGGTATATACCATGAAACCGGTGGGTGAATGTTCCTGATACTCATTAGAACTGAACTGGCTTACAGAAGATATGAAACATCTTCAACTTTACAAGTCTGGTTGAACATGACCAACAGGACTAACAATATCCCAATGTAATGCCGTACATGATTGATCCTTCTCTTATAACTCCAGATTGACCTTTATACACCTGTGTGGACCTCTATGGTAACTGTCAGGGAGCGAGGAGCCAGACACACAAGGAGGTGCAATTAAAGGTAGGTTTATTAATATAAAAATAAGACAAGAGTCTATGCAAGTCCAACAGCGGAAATCGTAGCCAAAGCCGGGGTCAAGAGCCAGGAAGAATCGTCACCAGAGCCGGGATCAGGAGCCAGGAAGAATCGTCGCCAGAGCCGGGATCAGGAGCTGGGAAGAATCGTCACCAGAGCCGGGATCAGGAGCCGGGAAGAATCGTCACCAGAGCCGGGATCAGGAGCCGGGAAGAATCATCACCAGAGCCGGGATCAGGAGCCGGGAAGAATCGTCGCCAGAGCCAGGATCAGGAGCCAGGAAGAATGGTCGCCAGAGCCGGGATCAGAAGCCGGGAAGAATGGTCGCCAGAGCCGGGATCAGGAGCTGGGAAGAATCGTCGCCAGGGCCGGGATCAGGAGCCGGGAAGAATCATCGCCAGGGCCGGGATCAGGAGCTGGGAAGAATCGTCACCAGAGCCGGGATCAGAAGCCGGGAAGAATCATCGCCAGGGCCGGGATCAGGAGCCGGGAAGAATCGTCGCCAGGGCCGGGATCAGGAGCCAGGAAGAATGGTCACCAGAGCCGGGGTCAGGAGCCAGGAGGAGTCTTAGCCAAAGCCGAGTCAGTATCCAGGAGACCAATGAGTAACTAAACAGGAGCTTGCTGTTGTGCAACAGACAGGACACGAATGCAATGGGCAGCCACAAACAGCAGACTTATATGTGATAAGCCACCACCTCCTGGGGGAGGAGCCGCAGAGGGCTGAAAGCATAAAGGATCCCACACTGCTTTGCAGACACCTAAGATGGATGCCAGCACATGGAGCAGCACAAGGTCTGAGGAAAGGTAGGACCTTGACAGTAACACATAAAAGTGATAAAGTTCGGTGGATAGATTAATACCGTGTGTCCTCATATATTCGCATGCCACGTGTCACAAAACTTGCAAGCTTCAGATTACTGGTAGCACGTCTAATTGATGTTTTCAGAGATTCAGCTGTCGCTGTTACACACACTAAATACATCTGCATCTTACTTCTGACATATCCGTGTTCTGATTAATGGGCGCCAAATGTTCACAGACACTTAAAGGGAATGTATAATGAGAAAAATAAAACTGACAGCTTACAAAGTATCAGCATAGATTAAAAGAGATCAGAATCCGAATGCAAATAAATGTGTTTTTTTTGCTATTTAAGTCTGTTTTATTGGTTCTATTTAGGCACTACGCAGACGAAGCAATACCAAGATTTTAAGGCCCAAGTGAACTTTGAAATGAACTAAGCTAAATACATGGCAGCTGCATCAGAACAAAAGTTTTAAGGTTTGCTTTTTTAAGAAAGTAGCCACTGCCTGAGAGAAGGACCATTTCTCTCCCAGTGGAAGCAGTGGTCTCTCTGCAGAGGTCCAACATGCCCACTGTTGAGTCAGAGCTCTGCAATCAGCAAGGAGCATGGCTTTGCTGATCAAAGAGCTTTAATTCTGACCAGGGACGGACTGAAAACTCCCGGGCAATAGGGTATCATGGGGCTCCCGTGTCCTTACCCACACTCAAACCACACCCAAAAAAGCCTATGAAAGGTACTAGGAGCATCTCATGGGGCCCCCTACTGACCCCGGGCAGTACCCGAGTGCACGAATGGTCAGTCCACCCCTGGTTCTGACTTTCCACTTAAATCAGGTGCATCAGAACACAAGTCTTACACTTTGCTTTAGAAAGTATCCACAGTCTGAGAGAAGGACCTGTGGAAGCAGTGGTCTCTCTACGACATGCCCACTGCTGAGTCAAAGCTCTGCAATCAGCAAGGAGCATGAGATTTGCTGAATGGAGAACTCTAGCTCTGACTTAGCAAGGGGCATGTAAGACCTCTCCATTGAGACCACTGCTTCCACACAGAGAGCAAGTGTCCCTGCTTTTGACATTTACCAAGGTTCAAATAGTTTTCTTATTAAATCTTATGTGAAAATTGGGTGAATATTGGGTAAAGAATGTGCGTTAGATCAAAAGTCTTTGTTTTCTTTAGAAAGTAGCCATTGTTTGAGAGAAGAGGTGAGTGGGAGGAGGGTGCGCTAAGACGCATCTACCCTGCGTGCGTTTGGGGATGGACCATCAGCAACGGGGGTTAGTAGAAGGTCCATGTGGAGGTGGTGTCCAAATTCATCTGTAATGGGGGGGCTTGTAGTAGTATGGACTTGTGAGAGGAGGCAGCCGGCTGTAAGAGCTTGTAGATACTCCTAATGCAGGTAGAGAAGAGAGACAGCAGCGCCAATCAGGCAGATTTAATGGTAAAATTGCACTCACATAGGTAGGTAATAGGTAGGCATGTCAAGTGATGGAGATCCAGTGGGAGCATCAGGTCCTTTGGCCGAGCTCTGAAGCGGCGGGAAAACACCCAGAGCACAGCCAAAGGACTGATGCTCCCACTGAACCTCCATCACTTGACATGCCTACCTGTTATCTACCTATGTGAGTGCATTTTTACCATCAAATCTGCCTGATTTTAGCCGTCTACACTTAGAGTGGCCTTGCTTTCTCTCTTCTCCACCACCATTGTCTGAGAGAAGGACCATTTTTCTCTCTGTGGAAGCAGTGGTCTCTCTGCAGCAGTCCACCACGCCCACTGATGAGTCAAAGCTCTGCAATCAGTAAGGAGCATGAGCTTTGGTGCCTTACTGACCATGTCCACTGCCCTACTGACCATGTTCACTACCTTACTGACCATGTCCGCTGCCTTACTGACCATGTCCGCTGCCTTACTGACCATGTCCACTGCCCTACTGACCATGTCCGCTGCCTTACTGACCATGTCCACTGCCCTACTGCCCATGTCCACTGCCTTACTGACAAAGTCCACTGCCCTACTGACCAACTCCTCTGCACTACTGACCACGTCCACTGCCCTACTGATGCCATCCCTGTGCTACTGACAAAGTCTACTGCCCTACCGACCACATTTACTGCCCTAATGGCAAAGTCTTCTGCCCTACTGATCCCATCCACTGCCATACTGACAGTGTCCACTCCTCTACTGACCACTTCTACTGAATTACTAACAAAGTCCACTGCCTTACTGACACCATCCACTGCTCTAATTGTCCCCTCCATTGCCTGAACACATCCACTGCACTACTGGCAAAGTCCACTGCCCTACTGGCCACATCCACTGCCCTACTGATGAAGTCCACTGCCTTACTGACCACATCCACTGCTCTACTGATGAAGTCCACTGCCTTACTGACCACATTCACTGCTCTACTGACACCATCCAGTGCTCTACTGACTGATACCATTCATAGTCCTTCTGACACCAGTGTTGGAAATACCAGTGTTGCAAGGATTGCACTTGTGACTGGGCCCTGGCATTCCATCATCACGGGGGCCCCAAGATGGCAGAAAGGGGGCTGCTGCAGAACATGTGAAAGTGTCCTGCTGCGTGACCATAATAATCGACCCCACAATGGGAGCAAAGGGCCCCAGGATCAATGGGAGAGGTTCCTGGCCCAGAGGGAAGGATCCAGGCCATGGGTCAGGGGTGACCTTCATGGTTTCTTGTATCAGGGCCCTGAAGGTCTCTGTGTCACCCCATACCAGGAAGTACCTGAACAAGGGCCTGTATGGCAGGATCACCAAATATTTTTCTTGTTTTTTTTAGTTTTTTTTTTTATTAAGAGAGCTTTTAAAAAAAACTGATTACAAAGAATATTAAAACTGGAATTTACATGAGATTTTAGTGTGTGGTGTTACGTAAACTTTAAGCCAACTGGCTGATTGAACACCGGCTGCGGCAATGTGCTGGCGTCACGCTGTGCCAAATGTTCGCTGTTTACTAAAATCAGTATTAACAAGTGTGATAGGAATTTATTATTAGTCAGATGGTTACATAGGGGGAAAAAACATATGTACAACCTCAAAAGGCCGATACATAGGACGACGGGAAGTTTGGATTTCTTTTTAAGGCCGAAGTAAAATACCTGCAGCTGTGAGTAAAATATTTATCACCATAAAGCGATCTCTGCTTGCTGGAACATAGTCACACATTATTTCTCGCACAATTATTCATTTGGATTTTATTTTTTTAATCCGTGACGTATGGCGGCTAATTACAGGTCTCCTCATTAGTGCCAGAGCCGCAGCGTGTCGCGGCGCCTCATCAAAGGCAGCGGGAATGTTGCGCAGCTGCGTTTCACACTTTCATATCCGCTTACAAGGACAGGAATCAAACTGTGGCAACGTAGCTAAAAGCTTTCCTACATGGGGAAATTGGCTAATGAAAGAGCGACTCCCATGCAGAGTGCAGACACCTGCTGCGATAAAGGCTTGAGCGGTCCAGGGATCTTGCATCAGTCAATCACCGTGCTTCTGGACGCCTGGGGTTCCACTCTACCTGCCTGCGTGCACTGCCCGCTATTCATGTGAAACGGAAAATCAGGACTGTGCGTCTGGACTAATGCAGGCCATAGACGGGGTCGAAAATCGGCCGATTTTTCATCCGAAAAGAAAATCTTCCAATTTTTGCACCGTTAGTGGGTTAATTGGTTGGCCGTGTTTTGGGGCTTTGGCACATTTTTTTTAATCGATAAAGTTGGAAAATTTGTGGCCGATTTTGACGATTGGCTGATTTTCTTGGCAATGATGGGCAAATCGTTTTACCGATGAAAAATCTGCGCATGAACCGTGACCTGCAAGAAGAAGAAAAGAAGTAGAAAAAGAAGCAGAAGAAAAAGAAGAAGAAAGAAGAGCAAAAAGAAGAGAAAAAGAAGAAAAAGAAGAAGAAAAAGAAGAGAAGAAAAAGAAGAAGAAAAAGAAGAAAAAGGCGAAAAAAGAAGAAGAAAGAAGAAGAAAAGAAAAAGAAGCTGAAAGAAGCAGAAAAGAAGAAGAGGAAGCAGAAAAAGAAGAAGAAAAAGAAAAAAGAAGAAGAATTCCAGTCCGCTATTATATTTTATATGAAAAAGTCTTGCGGTTGCAACAATGTATCCATTTGTATCCGAATAAAAACATCTGTATCCAAAATGGATACAAATGGATACATTGTTGCAACCGCAAGACTTTTTCATGTAAAATATAATAGCGGATCTCTCTGCAGGGACAGAAGTAAAAATGCCGGCCGTAGACGGGACAAAAATCAGCCGATTTTTTTACCTTTGGTGGTAACATCGGCCAATTGAACGACTGATTTTTCATTTTTTTTTTTTAAAAAAAAGCCGATTTTCGACCCGTCTATGGCCTGCATAAGGTGGCTAACATTCTCACCAAGGACATAACTATGGACATACACTATAGGGAAAAAAGAATGTAGACGTCCAGGGGTGTCCCTAGGATTGGTGTCACCTGGTGCGATAACACTTGGTGACACCCCCTCCGACAATCCCCGCAGAATGGACCGGATCTGCGGATTGAACAAAATGGATAGGACTCCGATCCATTACACTCAATCTACAGATCCGATCCATCCTGCGGGGATCGTCGGCTTGCTTTACAACTTACCTTTTTCGTGGGGCAGGTCCGGTGTCACCCCATGTAGTTGGTGTCACCCGGTGCGGACTGTACCCCCCCCCCCCCCCGCACCTGCCTTAGGATGCCCCTGTAGACATCTGATCATCGCACCTACCTATAGAACCAGGTGTATGTGGACACCTGACCATCACACTTACCTACACCGTGTGCGCAATTATTAGGCAATCCAACTCTTATATATATATATGTGTCACACTAATTCCTTTTGATGATCTCTATGTGCAAACTCATTTACACAAATATTAAGTGACATAAAATTATATGTGACAAAAAATAAACAAATTATATATATTATAATAGTGCCCACAAAACACCGTAAAATATAATTCCAGTGTAATCAATAATGAATTACAAAAAAAAAAAAAAAATCATCCAAAAAAATCTTCCACAATGTGAATCCTTTGTGACTCCCAGTGCAGAAATAAATAATATTTATAAATAATATTCACTTAATATTTGTGGAAATGAGTTTGCACATAGAGACCATCAAAAAGAATTAGTGTGACACACGGGGGCAGACTGGCCATTTAGGCATTCGGGCACTGAGGGTCAGTAGGGGGCCCCGTGAGATTCCCCTGGTACCTTTCATAGTCTTTTTTGAGTGTGGGCGAGGACACAGGGGCCCCATGATTCCCTATTGCCCGGGGGCCCCATGAGTTGTCAGTCCGCACCTGGCGACACATATATATAATGCGCCGCTAATTATCCCTAATATTAGGGGTGGTATTTTTTGGAATAAGTTTTACATAGTAATTTAAAGTGGCAGCTGATTGGATATAATATTAAATATTTAAAAGCATCAATTGGCGCTGTTCAGTGATTAACATACTTTAAGAAACACTCTATAAAATAATCCAACACGATAAGAAAACCGTCCGAAAAATTTTGTGGAACCGCTGATCGAACGATTTTTTCTTCGTCGATGAGCAGGATGTTTTAACCTCCCTGGAGGTATTCCCGAGTGTAGCTCGGGGTAAAGTTTCAGCACCAAAAGCAGTAACACTGAGCTACACTCGGGCTTACCATGCGGCATTGCTCAGGCATTCCCTGCAGCACTTACCTTGTCCTTCAGTCCCGCGATGCGTTCCCTGCAGCGTCCTCGGCCATCTCCTCCGGCTGATGCCGGCATCTTCCATGTTCCGGTCCCTGTGACGTCGGGACGTACGGGGGCCGGAACCGGCGGCAAATTTAAAAATGTTAAAAAAATGACATTTTTTTAAAAATGATTATTTCATAGTATAACATTCCTGTATCAAACCATTTCACATACATTTTGTCCCGAGTGCTTTGTCCGGCGCCCTGCCTGCATTTTTACTGTTCTTTCTGCCTGGAAACTGAGAAACGTCAACGGCGTCCAAAAAGCGTCCCGGCTAGAGAACAGCGATAGTAAATCAGAACCACTTGCAGAATTGAGTGATAATGATTTGTGGGGGAAATTCCTCATCAGACACTGAAAACGATTCTGCGACTGAGCTCAGCGATTTGCGAACTTGGCGCTCTATTTCACATTTCAGTGTTTTTGGTTTGATTATATTATTGAATTAAATGTATTATTATTATATTATTATTTTTTATGAGTATTTATTAAGTAATTACTAAGAATTGCAGACCTACAATACATAACACCAAATTTCCATGCAAAAAAATGGTACCGCTTTTGGTACAAAATTCCTGATATAATCATACCGCCAGGGAGGTTAACAAACAACATTATTGTGAACGAAAAAATCCGGATGAACAGTGAAAAATATTGTCGTTTTGCATACGAATGACCGATTTTCTATGCGGTGGTATGACGGACGTACAAAAAAAAATCTATCAAGCGCTATCACGCATGAGCGGAAACAGAAGATAACTCGGATGTTTATGTCTGAGGAATCTTCGTAAACACGAACGAAAACTCCAAATGTTAAACGTAGATCGGCCCAATGAGATCATGAGACCAGAATTCTGCAGATTATATTTTATGTGTCCCTATTTATGTATATAGGTCATGTAATAAACGATGTTATACTCATTGCTGGTAATTGTGGTGTATATCGCGCGTTCTGGCCGGAAGGGCGTGGCTACAAGGTCACACACACACTGCGTCACTTCCACTTGTACGGAAGACGTCAACAGACGTCAAGTATTGCCCGACGAATGATTTTTTAGATTGGTTAATGTGGGCCACGATTTCGACCAACGAACGAGCCGTGGCGCCTAAGCGAAGATGACATTGCGCTCCTTCTGGCTCGATCCTGGGGGATACTGAGCAGCAGTGCCTGGGCTAGCGTCCCCAGAGTTTAGATGCCAAACTGTGACCCCAAAATGTATGAGCATTATGTGTCAGCAAAAATCCCATCCCTCCCTCCAAAAATTCAAGCACTAATCCTCACACTTAACCCCTAAGCATGAATTTCCTTTGCAATCCATAATTCTGACCCAAAGAAATATCCCCCTCTTTTAGTACAAATCCTCCCTCCTAGCACAAATCCTCTACCCAGGGGCGGACTGATCATTTGGAAACTCGGGCACTGCCCGAGGGCCCGGTGTCAGAAGGGGGCCCCATGAGATGCCACTGGTACCTTTCATAGGCTTTTTTGGGTGTGGTTTGAGTGTGGGCGAGTATACAGGGGCCCCATGATCCCCTATTGCCTGGGGGCCCCATGAGCTGTCAGTCCACCCCTGCCTCTACCCGTCAAATTTCCCCTCTGATTATAAATCCCCTCCACCTATCCCCCTCCCCCAGAACAAATCTCCCCAAATACCATCTCCTAGCCCTGTCTTCACAAATTTCCATTCCTAGCACAAATCCCCCCAGTCATTCCTACTAGCACAAGTCCCCCCCCCCCCCCAAATCCCCTTTCCTAACAGAAATCCACTTTCCTAGTACAATTATCCCCCCTCCAAATCATCCGTCCTAGCAAACACCCCCCCCCCACCCAAAATCTCCACTATGCCCAGGGCAGCTGCCCCTCCTGCCCATCCCTTGCCCTGACCCTGCTGAAGATGTTCTGGCACACGGATCTGGAATATCTTCTTGCAATCTTTCACCTCAAATTTCCCCTCTGATTATAAATCCCCCCTCCCCCACCTATCCCCCTCTCCCAGAACAAATCTCCCCAAATACCATCCCCTAGCACTAACCCCCCGTCCTCACAAATTTCCATTCCTAGCACAAATCCCCACAGTCATTCCTACTAGCACAAATCCCCCCCCACACAAATCCCCTTTCCTAACAGAAATCCACTCTCCTAGTACCATTATCCCCCCTCCAAATCATCCGTTCTAGCAAACACCCCCCCAAAATCTCAACCATGCCCAGGGCAGCTGCCCCTCCTGCCCATCCTTTGCCCTGACCCTGCTGAAGATGTTCTGGCACACGGATCTGGAATATCTTCTTGCAATCTTTCACCTCAAATTTCCCCTCTGATTATAAATCCCCCCTCCCCCACCAATCCCCTTCTCCCAGAACAAATCTCCCTAAATACCATCCCCTAGCACTAACCCCCCCGTCCTCACAAATGTTCATTCCTAGCACAACAAATCCCCCCAGTCATTCCTACTAGCACGAATTCCCCCACAAACCCCCTTTCCTAACAAATCCACTCTCATAGTACAAATCATCCGTTCTAGCAAACCCCCCCCCCCCAATTTCCACCATGCCCAGGGCATCTGCCCCTCCTGCCCATCCTTTGCCCTGACCCTGCTGAAGATGTTCTGGCACACAGATCTGGAATATCTTCTTGCAAGCTTTCACCTGCTCTGTATCCTCGAGAATCTCCCCAGAAGGACATTAAATTAATTCTAAAGGTTGTTGATTTTTTTGGTAAAATAACAAACATGTCTACACTTACCTGCTGTGGCTTTGCACAGAGCAGCCCGGATCCTCCTCTTCTCGGGTCCCCCGCAGGCTCTCCTGGCTCTTCCTTTCTGTCAGGTGCCCCCACAGCAAGCAGTTTGCTATGGGGCACCTGCTGCTGTGTGTGGGGCTTGGCCCCACCCTCTCTCTCCTCATTGGCTGACTGGCTGTTTTTGACAGCAGCTGGAGCCAGTGGCTCTCGCTTGCTGTCTCAGCCAATGAGGAGGCAGAGACCAGGGACAGCCGAGGCTGTTGTAGATACAGCTGCATTTTGATGGGGCTCAGGTAAGTATCAGGGTGGGCTGGGGGGCTTCTTTTGCACACAGAAGGTTTTTTACCTTCATGCATAGAAAAACTTTGAGCCTTTACAATCACTTTAACGCCAAGGATGGATGGGCCCGGGAAGTTGGGGGTACCACCATTCCATGGAATCCTCCTGTACGGGGCCCAGGCCAGCAGGGGGGCCCAGACAGCTGGGTGAATCAGATGATTGGATGTGGGCAGGGAGGGTGATCAGCATGGTGGGGCAGAGGGCAGTTAATGGAACCTATCCCCTGTATGGCTCTCCTCTCTGGTTTCAACTGCTGCAGAGAGAGCCATAGAGGGGATCAGTTCCAATAATTCCCCCCGCCACACCCATCACCCTCCTTGTGCACCATACATTTCCCTCTGTTGCCCAGGCCCCCCCCCCCCGTGTGCCCCCACACACGCAGTGCTTCCGGCTTCCCTCCTTTTGTTGCCAGGGCACTAGGACAATAGGATCCTACAGGATGGAAAGTGGGGGAAGGTTCCAGTAAATATGTCACATTTACCAGCCCTTTCTTTTCCTAAATGAACACAATGAGTGATTGGTACCAATCACTCACTGTGTTCATTCATAACTGACGTATAGTAAACTGTGTTTTTTGGCAGGGGGGCCCCTGTCAGGTTGGCTGTATAGGGCCCAGGTAGTTTCTATCAGCATCCCTGGGAGCAGACCTTGCATTCTACCATCAAGCTGCTTTAAGTTCCTTCCTTTTAGGTCGATGAGCTGTGCTCAGGCTTAGCAGCAAGTTAATTTTTATTAGGTATCCCAAAAGATTTGGGAGACCACTGATAGGTTCGTAAGCATCTGGCTTCCGTGACTGCAGCTGCTTCATCACTCGGTGAATACGTCTGATTGCCGCGGAAAAGTCTGTGTGCATTGGGAACGCTGTGTAACTAATGGACTGTTAATAGTTACACAATGGGGTGGGTGCGTTCCCTGTCCCCGCTACGCTCAATGATCTGCCACAAAGAGGTAAAGTTTTATGGCGGAGACTTTGTGCTTATGTTGCCTGCCATCCCCAGGCAAACCTTTCCACTGTCACCGCTAAACAAGACATGAACCATTTCTGTACCAACCAAGCGGAACGATGCAAACGGCAGAAAGATGGCAAATGGCAGCACAAACACTGAAATGCACCGCTTTACCTTGTCCTATAATGAGAGGTGCAAGTTTACATTGAAATTTTATCTGACGCACAGGGGCGGACTGACCATTCGAGCACTCGGGCACTGCCCGGGGGCCTGGGTTCAGTAGGGGGCCCCATGAGATGCACCTGGTACCTTTCATTGACTTTTTCATAGGCTTTTTTGGGTATGGGCGAGGACCCAGGGGCCCCATGATCCCCTATTACCCGGGGGCCCCAGGAGTTGTCAGTCTGCCCCTGCTGACGCAGAACATCAATGCCGGATTACCAGATAGGCAGAGTAGGCACCGGCCTATCCCACATGGAAGAAAAATATATTTTAAATAAATTGACATATATTTGAAATACTACAATTTTGGCCATATTCAATATATTTCAAAAAATATATATATATATATATATATATATATATATATATATACACTGTATGTTGAAATGCATTTTTATTACAAAATATATGAAAAATATTTTTAAAAATACATTTTCAAATATACTGTATGTCTTTAAAAATACATTTAATCTACATTTTTGGAATGCATTTACAAATATATGTAAAAATATATGTTAAAATGACTTTTTTATATGTTAAAAAAAAAAATCTGAAGAATATATTTAAAAAAAAAGTTATATTTAAAAATATTTTTCATATATTTTGTAATATATAAAAAACGCAGTATATATATATATATATATATATATATATATATATATATACATATTTATGTATTTAAATATATTTTTAAATATATTGAATACGGCCAAAATTGTAGTATTTCAGATATATGTCAATATATTCGGGAAGATTATATTAAATATCTAAAAAATATTTTTCATATATTTTGTAATATATATAAAAAAACACATTTCAATATGCAGTATATATATATATATATATGTATTGAAATATATTGAATACGGTCAAATTTGTAGTTCTAATATATGTCAATATATTCGGGAATATTATATTAAATATTTTCCATATATTTTGTAGCACATAAAAACAAATTTTAACATGCAGTAAAATTATATACTGTATATAAATATAAATTAAATACTGTATATATATATATAGAACTATATTTTGAAGTATATTGAATATGGCCAAAATCGTAGTATTTCAAATGTATGTCAATATATTCGGGAAGATTATATTAAATATTGAAAAAATATTTTTCATATATTTTGTAATATATAAAAAACACATTTCAACATGCAGTGTATATATACATTATTATTATTTTTTTTTTTAAATATATTGAATATATATGAAGAGGACCAGTGCCCCATAATTTGTGTCAGTCATAGGAATAGCACCCCATCAGTGGGAGGAGTAGTGCCCATCATTGGTGTCAGTTTGAGAAATAGTGCCCCATCATTTGTGTCAGTGGTAGGAATAGTGCCCCATCATTGGTGTCAGTGGAAGGAATAGTGCCCCATCATTGGTGTCAGTTGGAGGAATAGCGTCCCATCATTGGTGTCAGTGGGAGGAATAGTGCCCCATCATTGGTATCAGTGGGAGGAATACTGCCCCATCATTGGTGTCAGTGGGAGGAATAGTGCCCCATCATTGGTATCAGTGGGAGGAATAGTGCCCCATCATTGGCATCAGTGGGAGAAATAGTGCCCCATCATTGGCATCAGTGGGAGGAATAGTGCCCCATCATTGGTGTCAGTGGGAGGAATAGTGCCCCATCATTGGCGTCAGTGGGAGGAATAGTGCCCCATCATTGGTGTCAGTGGGAGGAATAGTGCCCCATCATTGGTGTCAGTGGGAGGAATAATGCCCCATCATTGGTGTCAGTGGGAGGTATAGTGCCCCATCATTGGTATCAATGGGAGGAATAGTGCACCATCATTGGTATCAGTGGGAGGAATAGTGCCCCATCATTGGTATCAGTGGGAGGAATAGTGCCCCATCATTAGTATCAGTGGGAGGAATAGTGCCCCATCATTGGTATCAGTGGGAGGAATAATGCCCCATCATTGGTGTCAGTGGGAGGAATAGTGCCCCATCATTGGTATCAGTGGGAGGAATAGTGCCCCATCATTGGTGTCAGTGGGAGGAATAGTGCCCCATCATTGGTATCAGTGGGAGGAATAATGCCCCATCATTGGTGTCAGTGGGAGGAATAGTGCCCCATCATTGGTATCAGTGGGAGGAATAGTGCCTCATCATTGGTGTCAGTGGGAGGAATAGTGCACGATGATTGGTGTCAGTGGGAGAAATAGTGCCCTATCACTGGTGTCAGTGGGAGAAATAGTGCCCTATCACTGGTGTCAGTGGGAGGAATAGTGCCCTTTTATTCCTACCAATGAGAGGAGCAGTGTCTGATCATTGGTCCATTAGCAGGTGGGCAGTTGCGCCATTAATTGTTAATGGCACCCCAACACTTTAGTACCGGACTTGTGTGCTGGGAGCGTGCAGGGCGCGCGCTCTCAGCACATATGTTTTTCTTAATTGCACGCAAATGTGCGGCCGCTCGGTGATAGTACAGAGTGATGAGTACAGATAGCTCATCGGATTACACATCGTGTTCGACGTTTATGGACGATCGTTAGGATTTAGGTGGGGCGGTCATACAATGACACCCGGTACAATTCGTACTCATTGTTTCAAAGGACATCGGCCTTCTGCTGCCGCTCTACAGATGGGAAGTGAAATGGAACATTTTACTCTGACTCTTACCCTTGAAACATCGGCGAGTTATTTATAGCAGCATTTCAAACTAAAACACAAAACACACAAACTAGTGCTGACAACGTCGCCATGGCAACCGGCGTTTCAGGACTCGCTGCCGAGAGGACATCGCGGCGCTGACACTTCCACAGAACAAGTCAAAAAATCATAAGTAAGTAAATATCACGCCAACAGCCATCGCTGCCCGGGCCAGAATACGCCGATATAAATAACAATTAACTGGAGATAAAGTAAAACATTAGCTCTATCCCTATAAAATATATATTACAGGGGCAGCTGTATAAATGTCGCAAACAACACCTTGTCGTTTCTGGAAAAAAAAAAAGAATACAGCGCACCCCCTAAAAATATCAATAAATATAAATATGACCTAAAAACATACTTGTAATATTATAATAAAAGATGAAAACAATATAATATGTATCTTCTATCCCTGCAACAACAAAGGAACTGTATCCATTATATTCACTTATGTTAATAAAACAGAAACAATGTAGCTTATGTGTATAAACAAAATAATATAACATAAATAAGTCAGCTGTATAAATTCTCTGTGCAGAAAATGTTCTTCATCTCTTGTGCAATCCAAATCTTTGCTTGTGTATTCCGCACCCTTGCCGTCACATAACAACATAGGACTGAGGCTAGGGAGATGGAGATCATATCCCCCTTATGTATTATACATGGAGATCATATCCCCCCTTATGTATTATACATGGAGATCATATCCCCCCTTATGTATTATACATGGAGATCATATCCCCCTTATGTATTATACATGGAGATCATATCCCCCCTTATGTATTATACATGGAGATCATACCCCCCCTTATGTATTATACATGGAGATCATATCCCCCTTATGTATTATACATGGAGATCATATCCCCCCTTATGTATTATACATGGAGATCATATTCCCCTTATGTATTATACATGGAGATCATATCCCCCCCCTTATGTATTATACATGGAGATCATATCCCCCCCTTATGTATTATACATGGAGATCATATCCCCCCTTATGTATTATACATGGAGATCATATCCCCCTTATGTATTATACATGGAGATCATATCCCCCCTTATGTATTATACATGGAGATCATATCCCCCCTTATGTATTATACATGGAGATCATATCCCCCCTTATGTATTATACATGGAGATCATATCCCCCCCCCCTTATGTATTATACATGGAGATCATATCCCCCCCCCCTTATGTATTATACATGGAGATCATATCCCCCCTTATGTATTATACATGGAGATCATATCCCCCCTTATGTATTATACATGGAGATCATATCCCCCCCCCTTATGTATTATACATGGAGATCATATCCCCCCCCCTTATGTATTATACATGGAGATCATATCCCCCCTTATGTATTATACATGGAGATCATATCCCCCCTTATGTATTATACATGGAGATCACATCCCCCTTATGTATTATACATGGAGATCATATCCCCCCTTATGTATTATACATGGAGATCATATCCCCCCTTATGTATTATACATGGAGATTATATCTCCCTTCTGTATTATACATGGAGATCATATCCCCCCTTATGTATTATACATGGAGATCATATCCCCCCTTATGTATTATACATGGAGATCATATCCCCCCTTATGTATTATACATGGAGATCATATCCCCCCTTATGTATTATACATGGAGATCATATCCCCCTTATGTATTATACATGGAGATCATATCCCCCCTTATGTATTATACATGGAGATCATATCCCCCCTTATGTATTATACATGGAGATCATATCCCCCCTTATGTATTATACATGGAGATCATATCCCCCCTTATGTATTATACATGGAGATCATATCCCCCCCTTATGTATTATACATGGAGATCATATCCTCCCTTATGTATTATACATGGAGATCATATCCCCCCTTATGTATTATACATGGAGATCATATCCCCCCTTATGTATTATACATGGAGATCATACCCCCCTTATGTATTATACACGGAGATCATATCCCCCTTATGTATTACACATGGTGATCATATCCCCCCCTTAACCTCCCTAGCGGTCTGATTATGTCCATATTTCTGTGCTCAAAGCGGTACATTTTTTTGCATGGAAATATGTATTTTTTTATTGTAGGCCTGTAATTTTTAGGAATAACTCACTGAAATCTGTCTGAACAAGAGTCTAGTAAACATCCCGGGTATGCTAAAATTTGAAACATGAAATCATAAATTATAATTTAATAAATAATCATAAAAAATAATAATATAATAAATTTAATTCAATAATATAATCAAACCAAAAACACTGAAATGTGAAATATAGCGCCAAGTTCGCACATCACTGAGCAAAGTCGCAGAATCGTTTTCAGTGTCTGATGAGGAATTTCCCCCACGAATCATTATCACTCAATTCTGCAAGTGGTTCTGATTTACTATCGCTGTTCTCTAGCCGGTCTAAAACCGCGTCTGACCTAAAGGGACGCTTTTTGGACGCCATGGAGGTTTCTCAGTTTCCAGGCAGAAAGAACAGTAAAAATGCAGGCAGGGCGCCGGACAAAGCACTCGGGACAAAATGTATGTGAAATGGTTTGATACAGGAATGTTATACTATGTGATTTTAGTGTATTTAGTGAATGTCACTTTTTGTCATTTTCAAATTTCCCGCCAGTTCCGTCCCCCGTAGGTCCCGACGTCGCAGGGAACGGAACCCGGAAGACAGATGCCGGCATCGGCTGGAGGACATTACAGAGAACACTGCAGGAGGGAGATCACGGGAGAGCAGGACAAGGTAAGTGCAGAAGAGATCCCGGAGCAGCACTGCAGTGTATTCCCGAGTGTAGCTCAGAGTTACCGCTTGTGGTGCTGAAATTCTACCCCAAGCGACACTCAGGAATACCGCCAGGGGGGTTAAAAAACCTTTGCAGAACGGATCCTAATAACGTCATTCAGCTGTGTATTTATCTGAATGGATGGAGCTGCCCGTCAACTGACACGGAACATTTGTGCCTCCCGATGATCAGATGGAACAAAGTATTCCGGCCTTTAGATCTTTCGGTGACAGGTTCGGTTTTAAGCGGAGTCACACAACCCGAAAGTCGGAACAAATTCAGAAGCGCGGGAGAAGAAAATCAACAAGGAAAGGAAAATAAATGCGTTGTTTGTGCTTGCTCCATATTTTGTTGTCCCCAATTATTATAGTTACAGAGCTCTTGGCATAATAAATTCCTGAGTAACAACACACTTCAGAGAACTCCGAGATCCTTCCCTGCATCCCACTGAGCACAAGGCTGTTGATTTTGCATAAAGTAAAATCTGGAGAGGTCTCGGTGTCTGTCGCTGATTACGCCGTCTGCGATGACAATGTAAGCCTTCTGAAGAAGTCTGTACTCTTTATATGAGCCACTTAAAATTAGTATAGTACAAGGAATACCACCTGGGTAGCTGCAAAATAAAATCTTCTGAGCTGAACTGCTTTTATAGTAAAGAATCCCTCCTACCCCACAACTGACTAACCTACAGTAAATAATCATTTTCCATTCCACAGACTAGATATCCTTCTACCAGTGTTGCCTAATTCACAGCATGGATGTTTTGTATTTGGAACAACATCTCCTTCGCAGAAATGTTAAAACTTTTACAGAAAAGAATGCTTTCCTATTCAAAGGCTCAACTACTCTAATCATTAGATGTTTCTACTTCGTAGCTATAAATGTTCATACAGTAAACAAATCTTTTTATTACACCTTTAACCCCTTCCTGTCCAGATGCAGCATTCCTTTTAACTGGGGGATGGGAAGGGCTGACTGCTCATGTAGCCACTGTGATTAGCTGTCATGATTGGGAGTCAGTCCTGCTGGCTTCTGATCGTTGCTACAGACCAGGAGCTGTCCGTGACAGCTCAGTCACTGTGTCGGGAATGTGCAGTGAGCTTGCTCTCAGCACAGAAACCTCAGCCATCCATTTAGTAGTTTTAAAGCCCACCCCTTTGCTGCCATACACTGTCACATTTTTGCCCCCCTCTCACATTTTTGTAACTATTTGATTCTATCTTTTCATGTGACAACACTGAAGAAATGACACTTTGCTACAATGTGACGTAGTCAGTGTACAGCTTGAGTGGGGATGCCATTAACAATTAATGTCACCACCGGTCACCTGCTAAAGGGCAGCGCGGTTCTGTGCATGTCAGGAAAGCGTTCGATTTGGTGCACGTTCACAACACGCAACAAGGTGTGAACCTAGCCTTAGTATATTCTAAAAAGGTAATATATATATACAGTATCTCCCAGAAGTTAGTCCACCCCTCATTTCTGTAAATATTTGATTCTTTTGATCTTTTCATGTGACAACACTGAAGAAATGACACTTTGCTACAATGTGACGTAGTCAGTGTACAGCTTGTATAACATGTAACTTTGCTGTCCCCTCAAAATAACTCAACACACCGCCATTAATGTCTAAACCGCCGGCAACAAAAGTGAGTCCACCCCTAAGTGACAAGGTCCAAATTGGGCCCAATTAGTCATTTTCCCTCCCCGGTGTCATGTGACTCGTTAGTGTTACAAGGTCTCAGGTCCCCACATGTTTGCCCTTTCCTGCCCAGTGCCATTAGTACAGTGTCGGTGCTTTTTATTAGCACTGATCACTGTATTGGTGTCACTGGGGACGTTAGTGACACCAAGTTAGTTCCCCCCCCCCCCCGCCAGTGTCAGAATGCCCACCGCAGTCCCGCTATAAGTCGTCGATCGCCGCCATTACTAGTAACAAGAAAAAAAATCCCAGTATATATGCCGTCATTTGTAAACGCTATAACTTTCACATAAACCAATTCAATTAGACCAGTGGTTCTCAACCTTTCTAATGCCGCGACCCCTTAATACAGTTCCTCATGTTGTGGTGACCCCCAACCATAAAATTATTTTCGTTGCTACTTCATAACTGTAATTTTGCAGTGGGAGGACTAGCGCCCCATCACTGATGTCAGTGGGATGAATAGTGTACCATCATTGGTATCAGTGGGAGGAATAGTGCCCCATCATTGGTGTCAGTGGGAGGAATAGTGCCCCATCATTGGTGTCAGTGGGAGGAATAGTGCCCCATCATTGGTATCAGTGGGAGGAATAGTGCCCCATCATTGGTATCAGTGGGAGGAATAGTGTCCCATCATTGGTATCAGTGGGAGGAATAGTGCCCCATCATTGGTATCAGTGGGAGGAATAGTGTCCCATCATTGGTATCAGTGGGAGGAATAGTGTCCCATCATTGGTGTCAGTGGGAGGAATAGTGTCCCATCATTGGTGTCAGTGGGAGGAATAGTGTCCCATCATTGGTGTCAGTGGGGGGAATAGTGCCCCATCATTGGTATCAGTGGGAGGAATAGTGTCCCATCATTGGTGTCAGTGGGAGGAATAGTGTCCCATCATTGGTGTCAGTGGGGGGAATAGTGCCCCATCATTGGTATCAGTGGGAGGAATAGTGTCCCATCATTGGTGTCAGTGGGGGGAATAGTGCCCCATCATTGGTATCAGTGGGAGGAATAGTGCCCCATCATTGGTGTCAGTGGGAGGAATAGTGTCCCATCATTGGTATCAGTGGGAGGAATAGTGTCCCATCATTGGTATCAGTGGGAGGAATAGTGCCCCATCATTGGTATCAGTGGGAGGAATAGTGTCCCATCATTGGTGTCAGTGGGAGGAATAGTGCCCCATCATTGGTGTCAGTGGGAGGAATAGTGTCCCATCATTGGTGTCAGTGGGAGGAATAGTGTCCCATCATTGGTGTCAGTGGGGGGAATAGTGCCCCATCATTGGTGTTAGTGGAAGGAATAGTGCACCATCATTGGTATCAGTGGGAGAAATAGTGCTCCATCATTGGTGTCAGTGGGAGGAATAGTGCCCCATCATTGGTGTCAGTGGGGGGAATAGTGCCCCATCATTGGTGTCAGTGGGAGGAATAGTGCCCCATCATTGGTGTCAGTGGGAGGAATAGTGCCCCATCATTGGTATCAGTGGGAGGAATAGTGCCCCATCATTGGTGTCAGTGGGAGGAATAGTGCCCCATCATTGGTGTTAGTGGAAGGAATAGTGCCCCATCATTGGTGTCAGTGGGAGGAATAGTGCCCCATCATTGGTGTCAGTGGGAGAAATAGTGCTCCATCATTGGTGTCAGTGGGAGGAATAGTGTCCCATCATTGGTGTCAGTGGGAGGAATAGTGTCCCATCATTGGTGTCAGTGGGGGGAATAGTGCCCCATCATTGGTATCAGTGGGAGGAATAGTGTCCCATCATTGGTGTCAGTGGGGGGAATAGTGCCCCATCATTGGTATCAGTGGGAGGAATAGTGTCCCATCATTGGTGTCAGTGGGAGGAATAGTGTCCCATCATTGGTGTCAGTGGGAGGAATAGTGTCCCATCATTGGTGTCAGTGGGAGGAATAGTGCCCCATCATTGGTATCAGTGGGAGGAATAGTGCCCCATCATTGGTGTCAGTGGGAGGAATAGTGCCCCATCATTGGTGTTAGTGGAAGGAATAGTGCCCCATCATTGGTATCAGTGGGAGAAATAGTGCTCCATCATTGGTGTCAGTGGGAGGAATAGTGCCCCATCATTGGTGTCAGTGGGGGGAATAGTGCCCCATCATTGGTGTCAGTGGGAGGAATAGTGCCCCATCATTGGTGTCAGTGGGAGGAATAGTGCCCCATCATTGGTATCAGTGGGAGGAATAGTGCCCCATCATTGGTGTCAGTGGGAGGAATAGTGCCCCATCATTGGTGTTAGTGGAAGGAATAGTGCCCCATCATTGGTGTCAGTGGGAGGAATAGTGCCCCATCATTGGTGTCAGTGGGAGAAATAGTGCTCCATCATTGGTGTCAGTGGGAGGAATAGTGCCCCATCATTGGTGTCAGTGGGGGGAATAGTGCCCCATCATTGGTGTCAGTGGGAGGAATAGTGCCCCATCATTGGTGTCAGTGGGAGGAATAGTGCCCCATCATTGGTGTCAGTGGGAGGAATAGTGCCCCATCATTGGTATCAGTGGGAGGAATAGTGCCCCATCATTGGTATCAGTGGGAGGAATAGTGCCCCATCATTGGTATCAGTGGGAGGAATAGTGCCCCATCATTGGTGTCAGTGGAAGGAATAGTGCCCCATCATTGGTGTCAGTGGGAGGAAAAGTGCCCCATCATTGGTGTCAGTGGGAGGAATAGTGCTCCATCATTGGTGTCAGTGGGAGGAATAGTGCTCCATCATTGGTGTCAGTGGGGGGAATAGTGCCCCATCATTGGCATTAGTGGGAGGAATAGTGTCCCATCATTGGCATTAGTGGGAGGAATAGTGTCCCATCATTGGCGTCAGTGGGAGGAATAGTGCCCCATCATTGGTGTTAGTGGGAGGAATAGTGCCCCATTGTGGGTGTCAGTGGGAGGAATAGTGCCCCATCGTGGGTGTCAGTGGGAGGAATAGTGCCCCATCGTGGGTGTCAGTGGGAGGAATAGTGCCCCATCGTGGGTGTCAGTGGGAGGAATAGTGCCCCATTGTGGGTGTCAGTGGGAGGAATAGTGCCCCATTGTGGGTGTCAGTGGGAGGAATAGTGCCCCATCATTGGTGTCAGTGGGAGGAATAGTGCCCCATCATTGGTGTCAGTGGGAGGAATAGTGCCCCATTGTGGGTGTCAGTGGGAGGAATAGTGCCCCATTGTGGGTGTCAGTGGGAGGAATAGTGCCCCATTGTGGGTGTCATTGGGAGGAATAGTGCCTCATCATTGGTGTCAGTGGGAGGAATAGTGCCCCATCATTGGTGTCAGTGGGAGGAATAGTGCCCCATCATTGGTATCAGTGGGAGGAATAGTGCCCCATCATTGGTGTCAGTGGGAGGAATAGTGCCCCATCATTGGTGTCAGTGTGGTGGAGGGGGGAATAGTGCCCCATCATTGGGGTCAGGGGGGGGAATAGTGACCCATCATTGGTGTCAGTGGGGGGGGGGAATAGTGACCCATCATTGGTGTCAGTGGGGGGGAAATAGTTTCTCATCGTTGGTGCAAGTGGGGGGAGGAATAGTGCCCCATCATTGGTGCAAGTGGGGGGAGGAATAGTGCCCCATCGTTGGTGTCAGTGGGGGGAGGAATAGTGCCCCATCTTTGGTATTAGTGACACAAATGATGGGGCACTATCCCTCCCACTGACACCAATGATACTTACCTTGCTGACTCCTGCTCCAGCCTGGGCTCGCTCTCTCCCTCTCCCATCTACAGTCTGCATATCTGGCTGCAATTTGCACTTACCTGTCAGCTGTTTTCCTTCTCTGGCCTCTCCTCTTCACTCGCTCCTGCAGCTCCCTTGATCTTCTTTGATCTCCGCGCTCTGCCGCTCGGCTCCTCCTCTCCAAGCTCCACCTCCTCGCCGGTGATTGGACGCCTGTGTGCCTCTCCTGAGCTACAGTTCCGGTGGCCAATCAGCGGTGAGGAGGCGGAGCTGTTGAGTGATCCCGGAGGTGTGGCCAGGTTACAGGGGCAGCATATCATCCCGCCCACAGATCGCCTGAGACAGGAGCGGTGTCTCGGTTCCTAAGACCATCGGAAATATGTGTTTTCCGATGGTCTTAGGCGACCCCTGGGAAATGGTCGTTCGACCCCCAAAGGGGTCGCGACCCCCAGGTTGAGAACCGCTGATTTAGACGTATTGGGATTTTTTTTTTCAGCAAAGATATGGAGCAGAATATATTTTGCCCTAAATTTATGACGAAATTTGATTTTTTTACTGGACATGTTTAATAGCAAAAAGGTTTTTATTTTTCAAAATTGTTTATAGTACAAAAAAAAACAATGCACAGGTCAAATGCCACGGAAAGAAAGCTCTATTTGTGGGGGAAAAAAGGGCATAAACTTAATTTGGGTGCATCGTTGCATGACCGCGCAATTGTCAGTTAAGGTGACGCCGCGCCAAATTGCAAAAAATGGCTTGGTCAGGAAGGGGGGGGGGATCCTCTGGAGGGGGAGGCGTTATTTTTTATTTATTTTGCATCCAGGGGCGAACTGACCATTTGGAAACTCGGGGTCAGTAGGGGGCCCCATGAGATGCCCCTGGTACCTTTTTCATAGGCTTTTTTGAGTTTGGGCAAGGACACAGGGGCCCCATGATCCCCTATTGCCCGGGGGCCCCATGAGTTGTCAGTCCGCCCCTTCACCCACCCAACCCTTAAGGGGACCTCTGGCTGATTTTGGATCATCATAAAGCCCTGGAATTATCTGATCTGCCACTCACCCTTCAGAGGGAGGATAACCCACCACCTGTTATACCCTGATCTCCTTAAGAGGACATCTGGATATATATTTACATGCGTATTCATATTGCGCGTCTGGTGAGTGCGCAATTTTACTATAACCATTTGCACAAGCCCCATGATCCCCTATTGCCCGGGGGCCCCATGAGTTGTCAGTCCGCCCCTGTTTGCATCTATATCGCTCGCGGTCCTTTTCTTCCTCAACAGCCCAGGTACTTGTGCGTCAAACAACTTTTTCTTTTTTCACACCCTACAGTATCCTCCTTTCCGGTAACAACTCTTTTTCTTTTCTACAATGTATCAGCTTTCACAGTGAACAATGCCATTGTGTCCTATAATGGATCCGCTCTTACAGGAGAGAACACTTCACAAAGCTTAGATGCTTTTGTGGCTTAAAGTGGATCTTTCAGTAACTTTACAAGTCTGCATAAAGAAATACCTGGCATGTTATAGCATGAAGCTATTGACACCGCCTCACCGCCAGCGTTCACAAACACGCCACCACCACATGCATTGCGGGGCATTTGGGGTGCTTTTCCCATTTGCATGAATGGGTCACATTTGGTGGGCATGACACCCACCAGTCGTAACATGGTGGGTGTCAAAGCATCGTGATCGTGTCATGTGAGCACCCCAATCCGCTGCCCTTGCAGTTTAAAGCGGAGTTCCACTCATAGTGACATAGTTCGTCTGGCTGAAAAAAGACAAAAGTCCATCCAGTTCAACCAATAAAAAAAAAAAGTTATAATCCTACACCCACAGTTGATCCAGAGGAAGGCAAAAAAACCCAGCAAAGCACGATCCAATTGGCTCCAGCAGGGGAAATAATTCCTTCCTGATCCCCCGAGAGGCAATCGGATATTCCCTGGATCAATGTCACCTATAAATGTTACATCCAGTTATATTCTGTGTATCCAAGAAAGGATCCAGGACTATTTTTGAAGCAATCACACTGTAAAAAAAATAAAAGTCAACAACTATAAAAACTGTAGCTGCTGACTTTTAAAAAACAGCCACTTACCTGTCCCGGGATCCCATGGTGTGTCCCCCGGAGCCCGTTTCACAGCCGGGTGCCCACTGCGCATGCGTGAGTAGCGCTGCGCTTCCTGAATGGCTCCGTCATTAATTAGCACGACTGAAGTCGCTCCGGCTTTAGAACGGGTTCCTGTACTACTTCAAGACGACTTCTATCCAACTTGTGACTCTGCACAGTTGGCAACTTCTATTCGACTGGTGCACAGGGGCGGACTGACAACTCATGGGGCCCCCGGGCAATAGGGGATCATGGGGCCCCTGTGTCCTTGCCCAAACTCAAAAAAGCCTATGAAAAAGGTACCAGGGGCATCTCATGGGGCCCCCTACTGACCCCGGGCCCGAATGGTCAGTCCGCCCCTGGATCTGGGCTGCTTAGCGCTTTGTTCAAGCAAATGTAAATCAGCCGGATGCCGAGCAAAAAAGGATGTTGAACTCAACGGGGCTCATGATCTCCTCGTGCATTAAAAAAAAAAAAAAAGTTTTTCCTTTAGGTATACTTTATTGCAATTTCAACGCCGCAGCCAATATGCTTGCATGGTAAAGAACACCTTCCAGCTCCATTGCTTTACTGCTCTTACTGTAAAGAATCCACACCTTGTTAAAGCAATAACAGTGTTTGAAAAAAAAAAATTAAAAATTAATTTCAGTTTTTACAGACCTTTCTAACCGAAATTAATTCCAACCCATAATCTAATGATCTGGGCTGCTTAGCGCTTTGTTCAAACAAATGTAAATCAGCCGGATGCTGAGTAAAAAAGGATGTTGAACTCCACGGGGCTCATGATCTCCTCCCACACTAAAAAAAAAAAAAAAAAAAAAAGTTTTTCCTTTAGGTATACTTTATTGCAATTCCAACGCCGCAGCCAATATGCTTGCATGGTAAAGAGCGCCTTCCAGATCCATTGCTTTACTGCTCTTACTGTAAAGAATCCACACCTTGTTAAAGCAATAACAGCGTTTGAAAAAAAAAAATTATTAATTTCAGTTTTCACAGACCTTTCTCGCCTTTGCTCAGGCCCATTAGTGTTAGGACAAAATTAATTCCAACCCATATTTTAATGATCTGGGCTGCTTAGCGCTTTGTTCACACAAATGTAAATCAGCCGGATGCTGAGTAAAAAAGGATGTTGAACTCAACAGGGCTCATGCTCTCCTCCCACACTAAAAAAAAAAAGAAAAAAAGTTTTTCCTTTAGGTATACTTTATTGCAATTCCAACGCCACAGCCAATATGCTTGCATGGTAAAGAACGCCTTCCAGATCCATTGCTTTACTGCTCTTACTGTAAAGAATCCACACCTTGTTAAAGCAAAAACAGCATTTGAAAAGAAGAAAAAGTTTTCCCTTTAGGTATACTTTAATGCAATCCGCAGCCAACATGCTTGCATGGTAAAGAACGCCTTCCAGATCCATTGCCTTACTGCTCTTACTGTAAAGAACCCACCCCCTTGCTCCGGCCCATTAGTGTTAGATAAGGACGAACTTAATTCCAACCCATATTCTAATGATCTGGGCTGCTTAGCGCTTTGTTCAAACAAATGTAAATCAGCCGGATGCTGAGTCAAAAAAATGATGTTGAACTCCACGGGGCTCATGCTCTCCTCCCGCACTAAAAAAAATTTAAAAAATTAAAAATTGTGTTTTTTGTTTCCTCAGAGAAGCATCATTTATAGTCGGCCTGGGAGACCAAAACGCATTCAAATGCTGAAGCGTTAATCTATTATTTATGGCGCTAATCAAGCACCTTCGTCTCGCCGAAATTCCCGCTGAGCTAAGCCGGAGTCCTCGTCAAGCCTTTTGTGATTTTTTTTTTTCTCCAATATGCTGCTTAGTTACTTGTAACCCCTTTGGTGGAGCTTCACCCCCCCCCCCCCCACCCATTTACGCTGGGAGGCTGGAGAAAGAAGAAAAAAAAAGAAAAAAAAATACATATTCATAAGCGGCTCGGCGCTCAATTACCGCCGAGTGAAATCGCGGCACAGATAATGAACTGAATTAATTCCGATTTCCATTCCGCGCAAAAGATCCACACAAGTGACACGCATATGTTTTACTCCCAGGAAGAGATGACTCCTCGTTGGTCACAATACATCTGATCTCCCGTAATTCAATACGCTCCCTTTTTACACGGACGCCGCGATTTTTTCGCAGCGCCGCCGAGGCTCATATGCATACGGTTGACGTGGCAACTGCTGATCTCTAATAGCGAGATAATAGAAGTGGAAGTCTGGAGTTTAATGAACTGGGAGACCGTGAAGTTAGTTTAAATAACAAGAGTGCCATTGAAATCATCTGAACTCCTTTGATATAGTCAAGCAAGTCAGAAAATGTGACATCTCCGGGACTTTCCTTCCTCCTGCTGTCCTCGGGAGCTCTGCTGGTGCCATCGAGGGCCAACAGGTTGGCACACAACTACCCATATTGTCCGCTCCATCTGTCACATTCATCCTCCAAAACCCTGCTCATGCAAGCCGAAATGCTTGCATGGCAAAGAATGCCTTCCAGCTCCATAGCTTTACTGCTCTTACTGTAGAGAACCCACTGTTAAAGCGATAACGCTGTTTAAAAAAAATAAAAAGGCTTCATTTTGGTTTTGGTAGAGAATCCACTAAGTGTTAAAGCGATAACAGTGTTTATAAAAAATATAACGGCTTAATTTGGTTTTCACAGGAAAGTCAGAAAATGTGACAGCTCGGGTTCATTTTTTTTCCTTCCTCCTGCTGTCCTCGGGAGCTCTGCTGGTGCCATCAAGGGCCAACAGGTTGGCACACAACTACCCATATTGCCCGCTCCATCTGTCATATTCAAGGAATACACGTGTGACCTCCAAAACCCTGCTCATGCAAGTCGCAATGCTTGAATAGCAAAGAATGCCTTCCAGCTCCATAGCTTTATTGCTCTTACTGTAGAGAATCCACTGCTTGTTAAAGCAATAACAGCATTTGAAATAAAAAGGCTTAATTTTGTTTTTCGCAGGCAGTTCAGAAAATGTGACATCACAGGTTCTTTTTTTTACTTCCTCCTGCTTCCTTTTTTACTTCCTCCTGTTTCCTTTTTTTACTTCCTCCTGTTTCCTTTTTTTTACTTCCTCCTACTTCCTTTTTTACTTCCTCACGCTTCCTTTTTTTACTTCCTCCTGCTTCCTTTTTTACTTCCTCATGCTTCCTTTTTTTACTTCCTCCTGTTTCCTTTTTTACTTCCTCACGCTTCCTTTTTTTACTTCCTCCTCCACAATACTTTTTCATGTCAAATATAATAGTGGACTGGAATTCTTCTTTTTATTCTTTTTCTTTCTTCCTCTTCTTCTTCTTCTTTTTCTTCTGCTTTTTCTTCTGCTTCTTCTTCTTCTTCTGCTTCTTCTTCTGCTTCTTCTTCTACTTCTTCTTTTTCTTCTTCTTCTTCTGCTTTTTCTTCTTCTGCTTTTTCTTCTTCTTTTTCTTTTTCTTCTTCTTTTTCTTCTTCTTCTTCTTCTTCTGCTTTTTATTCTCCTGCTTTATCTTCTTGTTTTTCTTCTTCTTCTACTTCTTCTGCTTTTTCTTCTTCTGCTTTTTCTTCTTCTTTCTTCTTCTTCTTTTTCTTCTGCTTTTTCTTCTTCTTTCTTCTTCTGCTTTTTCTTCTTCTTTTCTTCTGCTTTTTCTTCTTCTTTTTCTTCTGCTTTTTCTTCTTCTTTTTCCTCTTCTTTTACTTCTTCTTCTTCTTCTTCTTCTTGCAGGTCACTGCTCATGTGCAGATTTTTTTATCGGTAAAACGATCAGCCGATTTACCAATCATTGCCGTCAAAATCGGCCGCAAATTTTCCAACTTGACCGATAAAAAAAATGTGCCAAAATCCCGAAAAACGGCCGAACAATTATCCCACTAACGGTGCGAAAATCGGCCGATTTTTTTTTTCGCCCGCAAAATCGGCCGATTTTTGACCCGTCTATGGCCTGCATAAGTTCTACATAAAAACAAGTAATATAAATCCCAGCGAGGTTCAGGGGCCCGAATAATGGCGTCTCAGCGGGAGGACTGAACGGAGGGGACTGGCAGCTTAGCTTCTTGTATAATCATAATGAAGTAAATATATTTTTATGGAGCGATTAAACGCCGTTTATGACCTTCGTACCGATTCCCAAATAATTATTAGAGATAAGATGCCGCTGATAGGACCAGCCGGATAATTCGACCATCAATGTATTAGAAATGACGGCTTTCTCAGCTGCCCCTACACAGGGAGATTTCTCAGGGACTTTAGAAGTTGATTGGACAGGAAGGAAAGTAAAGCCGGGCCGATCGATTTTTTCTTTTTTTTTTTGCAGTTGCCGATAGTCAGAGGGATTTATTGTATGTACAGCCAAAATATTCATCTTGGATAGTGTAGGAAAAGGTTGAAATCTGTGAATTTATGTTTTTGTTATGTTTGTGTTTTCCTGGAGATATCTCTTCACTTTCTGTCAATAGGAAAGTGGGGAGGATTCCCTCAACATGAAGTGACTAGGATTCCCCTCAACATAAAGTGGGGAGGATTCCCTCAACATGAACTGATTAGGATTCTCCTCAACATAAAGTGGGGAGGATTCCCTCATCATGAAGTGACTAGGATTCTCCTCAACATAAAGTAAGAGGGATTCTCTCAACATGAAGTGACTAGGATTCTCCTCAATATAAAGTGGGAAGGATTCCCTCAGCATGAAGTGATTAGGATTCCCCTCAACATAAAATAGGAGGGATTCTCTCAACATGAAGTGACTAGGATTCTCCTCAACATAAAGTAGGAGGGATTCTCTCAACATGAAGTGATTAGGATTCTCCTCAACATAAAGTGGGGCGGATTCCATCGACATGAAGTGACTAGGATTCTCCTCAACATAAAGTGGGAAGGATTCCCTCAACATGAAGTGACTAGGATTCTCCTCAATATAAAGTGGGAAGGATTCCCTCAACATGAAGTGACTAGGATTCACCTCAACAGGAGAGATTCCTCTCAATATAAAGTGGGAAGGATTCCTCTTAACAGGAAGTGAGGATTCTCAACAACAACTTGTGGAAGGGATATTCCCCTCAACAGGAAGTAAGAAGGATTCTCCTCAACAGGAAGTGAGCAAGATTCTCTTCAACATAAACTGGGAGGGATTCCTCTTAATAGGAAGTGGAAAGGATTCTCCTCAACAAGAAGTGAGAAGGATTCTCCTCAACAGGACATGGGAGGAATCCCTCTCAATAGCAAGGGGAAAGAATTGCTTTCAGCAAGAAGTGAGGAAAACGCCTCTCAATAGGAAGTGGAAAGGATTCCTTTCGCAGGAAGTGGGAGGATTCCCCCTCAACAGGAATTCCCATCAACTGGAAATAAGAGGGATTCCCTTCAATGGAAAGCAAAAGAGATTCTCCTTAATGGGAAAGGAAACGGATTCCCCCCAACAGGAAGTGAAGATTCTCCTCAACAGGAAGTTGGAAGGATTCTCCTCAACAGGAAGTTGAAAGGATTCTCCTCAACAGGAAGTGAGAAGGATTCTCCTCAACAGGAAGTTGGAAGTATCTCCTCAACAGGAAGTGAGCAGAATAGGAAGTGGAAAGGATTCCTCTTGACAAGAAGTGAGAAGGATTCTCCTCAACAGGACATGGGAGGAATCCCTCTCAATTGCAAGGGGAAAGAATTGCTTTCAGCAAGAAGTGAGGAAAACGCCTTTCAATAGGAAGTGGAAAGGATTCCTTTCGGTAGGAAGTGGGACTGTACCAGTTCAGAAGAAGTCCGATGTCCCCTGCGGAGTCAGAGCTAGAACTCACCAATCATCAGATTTGCAGACCGGACAGTTTTAGCTCCCTAGAATCAACAGAGGGTGGGTCAGGCCTTTGCAGAGAGACCACTGCTTCTAACCAGAGAGGAAGAGTCGGGGCAGGGGCTGGCTTTGATCATCTCTTGTATCGTGTCTGCAATCTCTGACCATCTCCTGTATCATGTCTGCAGTCTCTCACCATCTCCTGTATCATGTCTGCAGTCTCTCACCATCTCCTGTATCATGTCCGTAGTCTCTGATCATCTCCTGTATCATGTCTGCAATCTCTGACCATCTCCTGTATCATGTCTGCAATCTCTGACCATCTCCTCTATCATGCCTGCAGTCTCTGACCATCTCCTGTATCATGTCTGCAGTCTCTGATCATCTCCTGTATCATGCCTGCAATCTCTGACCATCTCCTGTATCATGTCTGCAATCTCTGACCATCTCCTGTATCATGTCTGCAATCTCTGACCATCTCCTGTATCATGTCTGCAGTCTCTCACCATCTCCTGTATCATGTCTGCAGTCTCTCACCATCTCCTGTATCATGTCCGTAGTCTCTGATCATCTCCTCTATCATGCCTGCAGTCTCTGATCATCTCCTGTATCATGTCCGCAATCTCTGACCGTCTCCTGTATCATGTCTGCAATCCCTGACCGTCTCCTGTATCATGTCTGCAGTCTCTGACCATCTCCTGTATCATGCCTGCAGTCTCTGATCATCTCCTGTATCATGTCTGCAATCTCTGACCATCTCCTGTATCATGTCTGCAATCCCTGACCGTCTCCTGTATCATGTCTGCAGTCTCTGACCATCTCCTGTATCATGCCTGCAGTCTCTGATCATCTCCTGTATCATGTCTGCAATCTCTGACCATCTCCTGTATCATGTCTGCAGTCTCTGATCATCTCCTGTATCATGTCTGCAATCTTTGACCATCTCCTGTATCATGTCTGCAGTCTCTGATCATCTCCTGTATCATGTCTGCCGTCTCTGACCATCTCCTGTATCATGTCTGCCGTCTCTGACCATCTCCTGTATCATGTCTGCAGTCTCTGACCATCTCCTGTATCATGTCTGCAGTTTCTGACCATCTCTTGTATTGTGTCTACAGTCTCTGACCATCTCCTGTATCATGTCTGCAGTCTCTGACCATCTCTTGTATAATGTCTGCAGTCTCTGATCATCTCTTGTATCATATCTGAAGTCTCTGACCAGGGGCGGACTGACAACTCATGGGGCCCCCGGGCAATAGGGGAAGATGGAGCCCCTGTGTCCTTGCCCAAACTCAAAAAAGCCTATGATAAAGGTACCGGGGGCATCTCATGGGGCCCCCTACTTACCCTGGGCAGTGCCCAAGTTTCCAAATGGTCAGTCCGCCCCTGTCTCTGACCATCTCCTGTACTATGTCTGCAGTCTCTGACCATCTCCTGTATCATGTCTGCAGTCTCTGTCATCTCTTGTATCATGTCTGCAGTCTCTGTCATCTCTTGTATCATGTCTGCCGTCTCTGACCATCTCCTGTATCATGTCTGCAGTCTCTGACCATCTCCTGTATCATGTCTGCAGTCTCTGATCATCTCTTGTATCTCGTCTGCAGTCTCTGACCATCTCTTGTATCAGGCAGTATTACCTCCTGAATGCCTGTCAGCCACTTCGGTACCACGCTCTGAAAAGTGATCCACCACCCACCGTTTTTCAGAGCCCGCAGCTGAAAATGAAGTCTAAGATTCGCCTGGGATGAGTTTAGCTGATTTGAATGAGAAGTTCATCGGGGCTTTAACAGTTTTTAGGTTTATACCGGATCCCATTCCTTGCCCGGAGTTAACTTCAGGAAAACATTTTATTGGGGATATTTCTGTGATTCCAACGGAAGGATCTTATGATACCTTATACTGGAGATATGTAAATGTGTCATAAATGAATATTTATGTCAGAACAAAGGATGAAAACTCTTCTGTGCTTTAACAAGCAATTGTCGTAAAGCAATTTCAGGATTAAACAGTGGCCTGTGAAAATGAGAAATTTGCAACTGAGCAATTCATCTTTGTGCGTTGGAGACTTAATGATAATTCTGAGAAAAATGAATATTCAGAGAAAATATCTCTCCCTTGAAGAAAAGGGAACATTTCATTAAAGGTTTTCATTCCAACGGAAAATTTACATATGTGTTAAGGCAAAGTGGATTTCAGCTGTGGATGGAGCAGAGAAGGGTCAGGTCAGTGGTGGCCAACTCTCTTCATATAGGGGACTCAACTGTGGCCCCGGATATCACCAAAGGGTTTTACATAATATTCAGTGAATGCAGTGCTGCAAAAAGCTGCCAGGGGTGAAAGACTATGGACTTGCTACAAAAGACTGCTGACGTGATACAAGAGATGGTCCGAGACTGCTGACGTGATACAGGAGATGGTCAGAGACTGCAAACATGATACAAGAGATGGTCAGAGACTAGAGATATGATACAGGAGATGGTCAGAGACTGCAAACATGATGCAAGAGATGGTCAGAGACTGCTGACGTGGTACAAGAGATGAGCAGAGACTGCAAACATGATAAAAGAGATGGTCAGAGACTGCTGACGTGGTACAAGAAATGGTCAGAGACTGCAGACAAGATACAAGAGATGATCAGAGACTAGAGATATGATACAGGAGATGGTCAGAGACTGCAAACATGATGCAAGAGATGGTCAGAGACTGCTGACGTGGTACAGGAGGTGGTCAGAGACTGAAGACATAATACAAGAGATGAGAAGAGACTGCAAACATGATAAAAGAGATGGTCAGAGACTGCTGACGTGGTACAAGAAATGGTCAGAGACTGCAGACAAGATACAAAAGATGATCAGAGACTAGAGATATGATACAGGAGATGGTCAGAGACTGCTGACGTGGTACAAGAAATGGTCAGAGACTGCAGACAAGATACAAAAGATGATCAGAGACTAGAGATATGATACAGGAGATGGTCAGAGACTGCTGACGTGGTACAAGAAATGGTCAGAGACTGCAGACATGAAACACAAGATGATCAGAGACTAGTGACATGGTGCAGGAGATGGTCAGAGACTGCAGACATGATACAAGAGATGGTCAGAGACTGCAGACATGATACAGGAGATGGTCAGAGGCTGCAGACATGACACAAGAGATGGTCAGAGACTAGAGACATGATACAGGAGATGGTCAGAGACTGCAGACATGATACAGGAGATGATCAGAGACTGCAGACATGATACAGGAGATGATCAGAGACTGCAGACATGATACAAGAGATATAGTGGCAATATACTGGGGCATAACAGAAATGTCTTCATAAAGATTTGTCAGATTACTGAAATATCCACTTTAAAGGGTTACTTTACACTAGCATGTCGCACTCTGCAGTGGCCCTTCAGATGGCACTTGCCAGGCAGTGAGTTAAGGCGATATGTTGTCCCCTCTCTACCTGTTTTAACCCTTATAGACCCACACCACCATGAACAACGAGCATAGCCAGCATTTGCGGGATGGATGTAGCATGGCCCCATTTATGTGGAGGGGTCCTGTTTCATGAGCAGTACTGCCGAGTGAAACAAGGAGCATCATATCTGTCTTTACAGCTTAAGGGGGAGAGGTTGGGGCATAAAATCATGGTTCAAATGTGTGCTTTTTCCGCTCTCAACTGCAAGAGTAAATGAGCCTAAAACACACATTGACATATATATATATATAGCACCTCTGGCAGAAATTGAGAAATGTTGGCATTGATATTGAAAATATGACTGAATATGCCAAAAACTGTCTTTTATTTAGGGATAATGATCACATGAAGCCATTTAATAAAACATAGTTGTTTTGCCTCTTTTTTAAAATCATAATGATCACATAAATCACTCAAATGCTCCGGATCAACAGTTTCGGCCCCCTGGAATGTTCGGCCTTGGTACAGACACACAAGGTGACACACACGGGTAAGAATGGCAATTAAAGGTTAATTCCCCACATCTGGGGCTTTTTACATTGCAATTAGTGTCAGTGTATAAATAGTCAGTGAGTTTGTTAGCTCTCATGTGGATGCACTGAGCAGGCTAAATACTGAGCCATGGGGAGCAGAAAAGAACTGTCAAATGACCTGCGAAACAAGGTAATGGAAGTTTATGAAGATGGATAAAGGCTATAAAAAGACATCCAAAGCCTTGAATATCCCAGTCAGTACTGTTCAATCACTCATTAAGATGTGGACAATTCGGGGATATCCTGATACCAAGCCAAGGTCAGGTAGACCAAGAAAGATTGCAGCCACAACTGACAGAAAAATTATTTGAGATACAAAGAAAACCCCACAGGTACCCACAGGAGAAAAAAAACAGGCTGCTCTGGAAAAAGACAGTGAGGTTGTTTCAAGCAGCACAATACGACAATACTTGAACAAAGATGAGCTGCATGGTGTAGTGCCAGAAAGAAGCCCAGTTATGACATGCCCGATAATACCTTGACACGCCTCACAGCTCCCGGGACACTGTAATCTGGAGTGACGAGACCAAAATAGAGCTTTCTGGTCACAACCATAAGCGCTATGTATATTGGAGAGGGTTCAACAAGACCTATAGCGACAAGAATACCATCCCCACTGTGAAGCATGGTGGTGGCTCACTGATGTTTTGGGGGTGTGTGAGATCTAAAGGCATGGGGAATCTTGTGGAAAATTGATGGCGAGATGAATGCAGCATGTTATCAGAAAATACTGGCAGACAATTTGCATTCTTCTGCATAAAAGCTGCACATGGGACATTCTTGGACTTTCCAGCACAACAATGACTCTAAGCACAAGGCCAAGTTGACCCTCCAGTGGTTACAGCAGAAAAAGGTGAAGGTATATATAAATATATATATATTTATTGAAATATATTTTGAAATATATTGAATATGGCCAAAATTGTAGCATTTCAAGTATACAGTTGCAAGAAAAAGTATGGGAACCCCTTGGGATTACGTGGAGTTTTGCATGAATTGGGCATAAAATGTGCCCAGAGTTCCAGAGTTTATCGAGACATTTTGCAGGAAAACGTACGACCATCTGTCCGCCAACTGAAGCTCCGCAGAGGATGGGTGATGCAACAGGACAATGACCCAAAGCATACAAGTCATTCAACAAAACAATGGCTGTAACAGCACAGAATACGCCTTCTGGAGTGGCCCAGTCAAAGTCCTGACCTCAACCTCATTGAAATGCTGTGGCATGACCTTAAGATAGCGATTCACACCAGACATCCCAAGAATTTTGCTACACTGAAACAGTTTTGTGAAGAGGAGTGGTCCAAAATGACTCCAGATCATTGTGCAGGTCTGATCTGCAACTACAGGAAACGTTTGGTTGAGGTTATTGCTGCCAAAAGGAGGGTCAACCAGTTATTAAGTCCAAAGGTTCACATACTTTTTCCTCCCTGCACTGTGAATGTTTCCATGTTATGTGCAATTAAACCATGGCAACATCTAATGTTTGTGTAGTATTATGTTCAGCAGATTGTGTTCTTCTATTGTTGTGACTTAGATGACGTTCGGAGCACATTTTATGCCCAATTCATGCAAAACTCCACGTAATCCCAAGGGGTTCACATACTTTTTCTTGCAACTGTATGTCCATATATTTGGGAAGAATATTTTTAAAATATATTTAAATTTATTTTTCTTCCATATGGGATGGGAAAGCATGTGATTCTTTGCGTGTTCCCAACACACAGTAGATGTAATTCTAGCCTACTGCAAATACGAAAATTCGATCTTCTTCCTTTAAGGCTGATGGGCGCCTTCTCCTGGAATACAGATGTATCTGATCGCTGTCATTGAAATAAAACAATAACATTCCGGGAGAGAATCTTCTCCAGCTCGGGGAATTAGGTGTCACTGCTGCCTATCATGTAGAATTGAATGTGGAGCTGCAAATAACACATAATATCTGCAAAAAGAATAATCTCATTTTTCATTTATCGGAAAACAGCTGTAGGTCTTTTTTTTTTTTTTCTTTTCCTTTTTCGGTTTTGGAAACTTGAGCCGGAAAAGTGATAAAGCAGAAAGTGAACTGCGTGATTTATTTTGCCTATTTCAGCCCAGTGTTTATCTATCAATACATCATCGGCTGACGGATAAACCTGAAGAGGATTCACGTTTGAGCCGCTATCAATTTGTCAATTGTCTCTTACGAGTGCGCTCGACGCCGCAATGAATACTTGTAAAATGGAGATAAAATAGTAATTGACGAAGCGCTCTGTTTATTTCCTGTCTGCGACTGACATTTTGGCTTTTACGTTGAATAATAATGTATTTATTAACATACAATACAAACCCAAGCTGAGCAGGAGGATCAAGAAGTTGTTAACAGGAAGATCCAGAAATGGCAGCCAGCAGAGTGCGACACCTATTGGAGGACTGAGGGCCTGTTCCCACTATAGCTGCTCCGCTGCATTTTGGCCTTGTTGTAATACTTACATAGAAACATTAAGGAGAAAAAAAGACCTAGGGACCTCAGCATTCGCACAGCTGATGTAACTAGTCCCCAAAATGTGTCTAGTATGTGTAGTTCCTATGATCTTTACCTCCATCTAGTGGCGATAATGCGGTACTTTCCTGAAATACCACAATCAGGAAAGTACCACCTAATGGCCACTAGATGGAGGTAATGATCACATACAAACTTTACAGACTTTACTGGGATTTTTGGTGAAGGCTGTATGAATGTTGAGGCATTTGCACAGTGACTTTTTTTTTTTATAAATAGACCCCCAAGTGGCTCATCGAGTTTTCCCCTCTTTTATATATATACATATATATCTATATCTATATATATATATATATATATACATACACAGTATATAAATAGTATTATTATTATACAGGATTTATATACATCACCAAGAATTTGTGCAGCGGTTTACAAAATGCATATATACACAGTATATAATCAGAGTATCAGAGTATATATATACACACACACAGTATCTCCCAGAAGTGAGTCCACCCCTCCTCCTGACTGTATACAATGTATATATATATAAATATATGTATATATACACAGTATCTCCCAGAGCTGAGTCCACCCCTCATTTCTGTAAATATTTGATTCTCTCTTTTCATGTGACAACACTGAAGAAATGACACTTTGCTACAATGTGACGTAGTCAGTGTACAGATTGTATAACATGTAAATTTGCTGTCCCCTCAAAATAACTCAACACACCGCCATTAATTTCTAAACCGCTGGCAACAAAAGTGAGTCCACCCCTAAGTGACAAGGTCCAAATTGGGCCCAATTAGCCATTTTCCCTCCCCGGTGTCATGTGACTCGTTAGGGTTACAAGGTCTCAGGTGTGAATGGGGAGTGGGTGGGTTACATTTGGTGTTATCGCTCTCACTCTCTCATACTGGTCACTGGAAGTTCAACATGGCACCTCATGGCAAAGAACTCTCTGAGGATCTGGAAAAAAAGAATTGTTGCTCTACATAAAGATGGCCTAGGCTATAAGAAGATTGCCAAGACCCTGAAACTGAGCTGCAGCACAGTGGCCAAGACCATACAGAGGTTTAACAGGACAGGTTCCACTCAGAACAGGCCTCTCAATGGTCCACCAAAGAAGTTGAGTGCACGTGCTCAGCGTTATATCCAGAGGTTGTCTTTGGGAAATAGACGTATGAGTGCTGCCAGCATTGCTGCAGAGGGTGAAGGGGTGGGGGGGGTGGGGGGGTCAGCCTGTCAATGCTCAGATCATACGCCGCACAAATTGGTCTGCATGTCTGTTGTCCCAGAAGGAAGCCTCTTCTAAAGATGATGAACAAGAAAGCTGCAAACAGTTTGCTGAAGACAAGCAGACTAAGGACATGGATTACTGGAACCATGTCCTGGGGTCTGATGACACCAAGATCAACTGATTTGGTTCAGATGGTGTCAAGCGTGTGTGGCGGCAACCAGGTGAGGAGTACAAAGACAAGTGTGTCTTGCCTACAGCCAAGCATGGTGGTGGGAGTGTCATGGTCTGGGGCTGCATGTGTGCTGCCGGCACTGGGAAGCTACAGTTCATTGAGGGAACCATGAATTCCAACATGTACTCTGACATACTGAAGCAGAGCATGATCCTCTCCCTTCGGAGACTGGGCCGCAGGGCAGTATTCCAACATAATGACCCCAAACACACCTCCAAGACCACCACTGCCTTGCTAAGGAAGCTGAGGGTGAAGGTGATTGACTGGTCAAGCATGTCTCCAGACCTAAACCCTATTGAGCATCTGTGAGGCATCCTCAAACGTAAGGTGGAGGAGCGCAAGGTCTCTAACATCCACCAGCTCCGTGATGTCGTCATGGAGGAGTGGATGAGGACTCCAGTGGACACCTGTGAAGCTCTGGTGACCTCCATGCCCACGAGGGTTAAGGTAGTGCTGGAAAATAATGGCGGCCACACAAAATATTGACACTTTGGTTCCAATTTGGACCTTGTCACTTAGGGGTGGACTCACTTTTGTTGTCAGTGGTTTAGACATTAATGGCGATGTGTTGAGTTATTTTGAGGGGACAACAAATTTACATGTTATACAAACTGTACACTGACTACGTCACATTGTAGCAAAGTGTCATTTCTTCAGTGTTGTCACATGGAAAGATAGAATCAAATATTTACAGAAATGAGGGGTGGACTCACTTCTGGGAGATACTGTATATATATATATATATATATATACAGTTGCAAGAAAAAGTATGTGAACCCCTTGGGATTACGTGGAGTTTTGCATGAATTGGGCATAAAATGTGCTCTGAACGTCATCTAAGTCACAACAATAGAAGAACACAGTCTGCTGAACATAATACTACACAAACATTAGATGTTGCCATGGTTTAATTGCACATAACATGTAAACATTCACAGTGCAGGGAGGAAAAAGTATGTGAACCTTTGGACTTAATAACTGGTTGACTCTCCTTTGGCAGCAATAACCTCAACCAAACGTTTCCTGTAGTTGCAGATCAGACCTGCACAACGATCTGGAGTAATTTTGGACTACTCCTCTTCACAAAACTGTTTCAGTGTAGTAATATTCTTGGGATGTCTGGTGTGAATCGCTCTCTTAAGGTCATGCCACAGCATTTCAATCGGGTTGAGATCAGGACTCTGACTGGGCACTCCAGAAGGCGTATTCTGTGCTGTTGCAGCCATTGTTTTGTTGAATTACTTGTATGCTTTGGGTCATTGTCCTGTTGCATCACCCATCCTCTGCGGAGCTTCAGTTGGCGGACAGATGGTCGTACGTTTTCCTGCAAAATGTCTTGATAAACTCTGGAATTCATTTTCACATCAATGACAACAATCCGTCCAGGCCCTGAGGCAGCAAAGCAGCCCCAAACCATGATGCTCCCTCCGCCATGTTTTATAGTGGGGATGAGGTTTTGATGTTGGTGTGCTGTGCCTTTTTTTCTCCACACATAGTGTTGTGTGTTCTTCCCAAACAACTCAATCTTGGTTTCATCTGTCCACAGTATATTTTGCCAGTAGTGCTGTGGAACATCCAGGTGCTCTTTTGCAAACTTCAAACGTGCTGCAATATTCTTTTTGGACGGCAATGGCTTCCTCCGTGGTGTCCTCCCATGTATTCCATTCTAGTTTAATGTTTTCCTTATTGTAGATGTGGCAACAAAAATGTTAGCATGTGCCAGAGATTTCTGTAGGTCTTTAGCTGACACTCTGGGATTCTTCTTTACCTGATGCAGCATTCTGTGCTGTGCTCTTGCAGTCATTTTTACAGGACGACCACGCCTAGGGAGAGTAGCAACAGTGCTAAACTTTCTCCATTTGTAGACAGTCTGTCTTACCATGGACACATGAACATCAAGGCTTTTGGAGATACTTTTGTAACCCTTTCCAGCTTCATGCAAGTCAACAATTCTTGATCGTAGGTCTTCTGAGAGCTCTTTTCTGCGAGGCATGGTTCACATCAGACAGTGCTTCTTGAAATCAGTAAGCCCAAAACAGGTGTGTGTTTTTTAAAGGCAGGACAGCTGTCAGCAACACATCCAATATCATCACACTGATTGGAGTCAAGGTTGGCTCACTCCTGGCTCCAATTAGCTCTGGGAGAAGTCATTAAGCTAGGGCCTCACATACTTTTTCCTCCCTGCACTGTAAATGTTTACATGTTATGTGCAATTAAACCATGGCAACATCTAATGTTTGTGTAGTATTATGTTCAGCAGACTGTGTTCTTCTATTGTTGTGACTTAGATGACGTTCAGAGCACATTTTATGCCCAATTCATGCAAAACTCCACGTAATCCCAAGGGGTTCACATACTTTTTCTTGCAACTGTATATTACCTTTTTAGAATATACTAAGGCTAGGTTCACACCTTGTTGCGTGTTGTAAATGTGCATCAAATCGAACGCTTTCCTGACATGCACAGAACCGCGCTGCCCTTTAGCAGGTGACCAGTGGTGACATTGATTGTTAATGGCATCCCCACACATCTGCTAACGTGCGTGTTTTCGCACACACCAAACTGCATGGTACTGCAGCACCATGCGGGCTGGTGCAGCACGTTTTTGGTAAAGGGCCAGGGACTTCTTTACAAGTTTTGATGTGCCTTGTGATAGCAACAAAGTTAAATAAATAAATAAAAATAAATACATAAATAAATAAATGTTTTGAAAATAAATTTAAATAAAATAAATTAATAAAATTAACAAATGTAAAAACACTCCTGTCCCCCCATGCATACATGCAAATACAAACACGCGTGTATGTCCAGCGCAAATATACAAATGTTGAATGCACCAGTATAACCCTGAATGCTGGAGTGAGAAAAATCATTCTAGGGCCCTAAGTCACAATTAACTCTGAAGTAATAACCGGAAGCGTCATCTATGGGAAAATTTTAGGTACCGTAAGTTTGTCACCATTTCACAGTTTTAAATCTTGACATGTTTGGTATCTATTTACTTGACACAACGTCATCTTTTTTATTTTACCCAAACATTGGGTATTATATTGTCTTGGTGTGCACTAAAATTCATTTAAGTGTATTTTTTTCCTGAAAAATTTGGTTTTCATTAATGGCTGCACAAATGTCATCCAATATAAAAGTTGCAACAGCCACCATTTTGTTCTCAAGGACCTCTGAGTTCAGAAAATATATAATGTTTGGGAGTTCTAAGTAATTTTCTTGCAAAAAAATTCTGATTTTAACATGTATGAGAAAATTGTCAAAATTGCCCTGGACAGCAAGTGGTTAATAAACTGTAGCAAAGCTGTTGATTTATTGCCCCATTTCCATCGCATGTGACCCATTTCTGGTGGTCAGTCAAACCCATGGATGGTGGATTGCTTAGCTTCTGGTGAATATTTGCATTGTATTTGTGATTCCCGGTGAATGAAAATTGACACATGTATGCCCACCAGAGCCAAGGACATCCAAGCACAGGTAAACTGACGCATTTAATAAGCTCGGCCTGGCAGGTGGACAGGTCACCAAAGCTCGCCGCCGCCTCCGTAGAAGAGACCTCTGTGAGCTCTGATAGAATTCACTTGTGAAACGATTCATTCAAATGACAAAAGGTGCTTCGCTAATCAGGAAAAAAAAAATAGAAAACAAAATTGACCGCCACATCAAAGCCAACTCTATGGAATTCTCAATCGGTTGAGGCGGGATTGGCGGCCGGGATTAGCATCTTGACGTCTCTGACAGTTTACATTATTCAAGGCCATCCTCTACGGGAGGGAGATCAGGCCAGACGTGGCGCAGAGGAAAAATACCTTGACGCTGCCAAAAGCCTTGTATGTGTGCAAATGAGGGATAACGGCATTAATAAACAGTCCAGCTGAGCCCGGGCGGCTTCTTGTCCTCCTCCACGTTTACAAGGATAGTCAGGAGGGCTGAGAAACCAGCTGTGCGCTGCCTTGTTTCCTCATGTTACATTCACGTTAAAGGCATATTTAACACTGAACAGTCGGCCTCGCCGCTTTCACTTAGCTCCAATTCATTTTGACAAGTTTCTTGCTTTTCCCCATTTTTTTTTTGTATTTGCATCATTGATTTTGCTACAGTTGCCCACATTTGTGCCAATCTGCTTATAAGTGGTCTGATCAGCAGAGGGTTGGGCTGAGCTTTCATGCAAAGCATATAGATTGCCCTCTGGGTGTTATTTATCCTACAGCCCATCAGTTATATAATATTATTCATATAAGTCAACTGTTCTAAAAGGAGGTATGATTCTGTTCAGCTAATCCTAAGACTCAGGAACACAATGGGTACCTGACCCCAATTCTCTCCACTGCAATGGAGCTTAGTTACCGACCCCCCCCAGACTGCTGATTGGACAGGGAAGGAAGATCAGCACACTGATCATCACTTTGTTCATTCTAGTCTAGGCAAACAACCTGTACACAATTACGATCTATATATGTGAACCGATCTCAAAGGTGTGATTCTGTTCAGCTAATCCTAAGACCCAGGAACATTTCCTCATGTTACATTCACATTAAGGCATATTTAACACTGAACAGTCGGCCTCGCCGCTTTCACTTAGCTCCAATTCATTTTGACAAGTTTCCTGCTTTTCCCCATTTTTTTTTGTATTTGCATCATTGATTTTGCTACAGTTGCCCACATTTGTGCCAATCTGCCTATAAGTGGTCTGATCAGCACAGGGTTGGGCAGGTGAGGTTGGACTGAGCTTTCATGCAAGGCATATAGATCACCCTCTGGGTGTTATTTATCCTACAGCCTATCAGTTATATAATATTATTCATATAAGTCAACTGTTCTAAAAGGAGGTATGATTCTGTTCAGCTAATCCTAAGACTCAGGAACACAACGAGTACCTGACCCCAATTCTCTCCACTGCAATGGAGCTTAGTTACCAGCCCACCCCCAGACTGCTGATTGGACAGGGAAGGAACATCAGCACACTGATCATCACTCTGTTCATTCTAGTCTAGGCAAACAACCTGTACACAATTACGATCTATATATGTGAACCGATCTCAAAGGTGTGATTCTGTTCAGCTAATCCTAAGACCCAGGAACATTTCCTCATGTTACATTCACATTAAGGCATATTTAACACTGAACAGTCGGTCTCGCCGCTTTCACTTAGCTCCAATTCATTTTGACAAGTTTCTTGCTTTTCCCCATTTTTTTTTGTATTTGCATCATTGATTTTGCTACAGTTGCCCACATTTGTGCCAATCTGCCTATAAGTGGTCTGATCAGCACAGGGTTGGGCAGGTGAGGTTGGACTGAGCTTTCATGCAAGGCATATAGATCACCCTCTGGGTGTTATTTATCCTACAGCCTATCAGTTATATAATATTATTCATATAAGTCAACTGTTCTAAAAGGAGGTATGATTCTGTTCAGCTAATCCTAAGACTCAGGAACACAACGAGTACCTGACCCCAATTCTCTCCACTGCAATGGAGCTTAGTTACCAGCCCACCCCCAGACTGCTGATTGGACAGGGAAGGAACATCAGCACACTGATCATCACTCTGTTCATTCTAGTCTAGGCAAACAACCTGTATACAATTACGCTCTATATATGTGAACCGATCTCAAAGGTGTGATTCTGTTCAGCTAATCCTAAGATCCAGGAACCCCCCCCCCCCTCCACCAGGCGACACAGAGGGTCCCTGACCTTACTTCACTCAACTGCAATTAAGGACTACTGCTTAGTCACTGACCCGCCCCCAGGCTGCTAATTGGACAGTAAGGATCATCAGCACACTGATGAGGTCATCACTCCATTCATATCCAAGCAAGTAACCCCCCCACCAGACAACACAGCGGTTCCCTCACCTCTCTTCTCTTCACTGCAATTAAGCAATGCCACTTAGTCTTGGACATGAGCTCAGGCTGCTGATTGGACATTGAAGAATTATCAGCATACTGATGAGGTCATCACTCTGCTTACTCTACTTCAGACAATCTGTATGTAACTGAAATGTATATTAGTTAGCCATTCTTTAAGGAAGAGTGATTCTGTTCAGCTAGTTATGAGATCCAGGAACCCCAACCAGACAACACAGAGGATCCTTGACCTTACTTCACTCAACTGCAATTAAGAACTACTGCTTGGTCACTGACCACCCCCAGGCTGCTAAATGGACAGTAAAGGATCATCAGCACACTGATGAGGTCATCACTCCTTTCTTATCCAAACAAATAATCCCCCACCAGACAACACAGAGGGTCCCTCGCTTCTCTTCTCTCCACTGCAATTAAGCAATGCCACTTAGTCACAGACCCGCACCCAGGCTGCTGATTGGACATTGAGAAATTATCAGCACACTGATGAGGTCATCACTCTTCTTACCCCAGAAAAACAATCTGTACATAACTGAAATGTATATTAGTGAACCATTCTTAAAGGAAGTGTGATTCTGTTCAGCTAGTTATGAGATCCAGGAACCCCAACCAGACAACACAGTGGGTCCCTGACCTCACTTCTCTCCATTACAATTAACCAATGGTGTTTAGTCACAGACCCACCACATACTGATGAGGTCATCACTCTGTTCACGCTAGTACAGGCTAACAACCTGTTCACAGCTAAAATCCATATACTGTATATGAACGGATATAAAAAGAGGTGTGATTCTGTTCAGCTAATCATAAGATCCAGAAATCCTCCAGTAAACAACACAACGGGTCTCTGACCTCACTTCTCCCAACTGCAATTAGCAATACTGCTTAGTCTCTGACCCTCCCCCAGGCTACTGATTGGACAGTGAAGGATCATCAGCACACTGATTAGGTCATCAATCTATTCTAATCCAGGCAAACAAACCCTCACCAGACAACACAGTGAGTCCCTTACCTCTCTTCCCTCAACTGCAATTGAGCAATGACACTTAGTCACTGACCCTCCCCCAGGATGCTGATAGGACAGTGACGAATTTTCAGCATACTGATGAAGTCATCACTGTGCTTACTCTTCTCTAGACAATCTATACACAACTAAAATGTGCATACTGTATATGAACCATCCTTATAAGAGGTGTGATTCTGTCCAGCTAGTTATTAGGTTCCAGGAACCCTCCACTAGATAATGCAGTGGGTTCCTGACCTCACTTCTCGCCCCTGCAAATAGGCAATGCCACTTAGTCACTGACCTCCCCCCAGGCTGATGATTGGACAGGGAAGGATCATAATCCCGCTGATGAGGTCATCACTCTGTTTCAGTCCAGGCAAGCAACCCCCCCCATACAGCACAGTAGTTCCCTGACCTCCCCCAGACTGTTGATTGGACAGTGAATAATTATCAGCAGCCAGATGAGGACATCACTCTACTCACTTTACTCCAGACAAAAAACCTGTACACAATTGAAATGTATATATATGAATCATCCTTAAAGGAGGTGTGATTCTGTTCAGCTAGTCGTGAGATCCAGGAGCACCCCAGCAAGCAGCACAGCCAGTCCCTGTCTTCACTTCAATATACTGTAATTAAGTAATGACGCTCAGTCACAGACCCACCCCCCCAGGCCACTGATTGGACAGTGAAGGAGCATCGGCACACTAATGAGGTCATCACTCTGGTCACTCTAGTCCAGGCAAACAACCTAAACACAACTAAAATCTATATATGTGAATTGATCTAAATTGAGGTGTGATTCTGTTCAGCTAATCATAAGATCCGGCAACCCTTCCCCAGAGAACACAATGGATCCCTGACCTCACTTCTCGCAATTGCAAGTAAGTAATGCCACTTAGTCACTGACCCTCCTCTAGGCTGCTGATTGGACAGTGAAGGGTCATCAGCACACTGATGAGGTCATCACTCTGTTCTAGTCAAGGCAAAAAACCTCTCCCACCACACAACACAGTGGGTCCCTGATCTGACTTCACTCCACCCCAATTCAGTAATGTGACTTAGTCACCAATCCGCCCCCAGGCTGCTGATTGGATAGTGAACAGTCATCAGCACTCTGATGAAGTCATCATTCTGCTCATTCTACTCCAAGCAAAGATTCTGTACATGATTGCAACTCATAAATATATATATAAGGGGGTGTGATTCTGTTCAGCTAGTCATGTCATCCAGGAGACCCCACCAGACAACACAACAGGTTCCCTGTGGCCTGCTGGGTCTGTCCCGGAGCTCTGCTCCTTTCAGAGGGTATGTACAGCACAGCAATGGTGTCACTGTTACTTTTACAAGGTAATACCTGGGTTCGAGCAGACATTTGGTGCACTCAAAGTTGATTTACATCCTTTGTGGCTACTTACGAATATATTTAAATGAACATTTTAGTAGCAGGAGTTCCTCTTTAAAGAATTTGTGGCACAATGACGATCTACCTTTGGTTTGAATGTGGCCTTTTCTGTAAAAAGTGACAAACTTGGCAAGACTTGTAGAACAGAAGAGGAAAGTAGGACACACAAATCAGATTTTGGCTGTTCCCTGTAGGAAAACATTGTGCTTTGACTCGCCTTTCCAGGCTGATATCGCCCCGAGACAAAGACAGAAACATCCCACTGTTCTGGAGGAATACAAACACTCCGCTGTATCCGCCTGTACTGTCTGATCATACCAAGAGGAGGAAATGTAGCAATTCAAAGTAACAACTAGGGAATTTATATATTTTCTTTTATTATTGAATTTTGTATTTTTGTTTTAACGTTAAAAGTTATAATTAAATTTTTGATACATTTTAAAACTTTTATAATGTTTAATTTTTAAATACATTTTTTTAAATCCTTTTGTTTAATTGGAAGAATACAAACACCCTGCTATATCCTTCTGCACTGTCTGTTATAATACCAGGAAGAAAGAAATGTAGCAATTCAAAGAAACACCTAGAACACTATTATATATATATGTACATATATATACACACATATATATATATATATATATATATATACACACACACACACATACACACACACATATATACAGTATGTGTGTGTGTGTATATATATATATATAAATATATATATACATACATGCACATTATACAAATTTTTGTTTTTTGAGAAATACAAACATGTATCCTATTTTAGTTCCTGTTATCAAGCCAAGGAGGAGATGCTGCTATTTAAACAAAACTGGTAGAGAACTTGAATATTTTTTTACATGGATTATTTTTTTATTGAATTTTCATTTCATATTTTATTTAATTTTCAAATGTTTAATTGTTTTAATTAATTTAAACAAAAATCTTTTGGTAATTGGAAGAATACAAACACCCTATTTTATCCTACTGTACTATCTGTTATGATGCCAGGAGGAGGAAATGTAGCAATTTAAAGAAACATCTACAAATCTCTCTCTCTCTCTCTCTCTCTCTCTCTCTCTCTCTTTTTCTATATATATATATTACTATTTTATATTCTATAAAATCTTACTGAGGTGGTATTGTTTCCCTTCTGTATTTATTTTTTTAATAATTTTATTTTCCTTTAGAGTAAATATTTATATATATATATATATATATATATATATATATATATATATATATATATATTTACGCTAAAGGAAAAAAAATATAAAAAAAATAAATACAGAATGGAAACGATACCACCTCAGTAAGATTTTTTATTGCTGTCTGTGACCTTGCTGGAGAGATTGTGTTCTGCTTGTCCAGGTCCTATCGTCAGTGGGACAGAAAGTGATGGGAAATTGTTTTCCGTTTACAGGAAGTGATAGGAAATCTCCTAATGGGGACACCTGTTTTAATGACTAAACCTTGCTATATACTATGCAAAAGTCTTTCATTTTTATAATTCACTGTATGGGTGGCCCTGTCAGCCATCTCTTTCCCAACATCCTAAATGGTTAGCACTTCCGCCTGGCAGTACTGGAGTTGTTGGTTCAAATCCCAGCCATGGCACCTACTGCCTAGAGTTTGCATGTTCTCCCTGTGCCTGTGTGGGTTTCCTCCGGATACTCCGGTTTCCTTCCACACTCCAAATATATGCTGGTAGGTGAATTGGCTCCTGTCTAAATTGTCCCTTGTATGTGTATGTATGAATGTGAGTTAGGGACCTTAGATTGTACGTCCCTTGAGGGTTAGGGACCTTAGATTGTGCGCCCCTTGAGGGTTAGGGACCTTAAATTGTGCACCACTTGAGGGTTAGGGACCTTAGGTTGTGCGTCCCTTGAGGGTTAGGGACCTTAGATTGTGCTCCCCTTGAGGGTTAGGGACCTTAGTTTGTACGCCCCTTGAGGGTTAGGGACCTTAGGTTGTGCCCCTTGAGGGTTAGGGACCTTAGATTGTGCGCCCCTTGAGGGTTAAGGACCTTAGATTGTACGCCCCTTGAGGATTAGGGACCTTAGATTGTACACCCCTTGAGGGTTAGGGACCTTAGATTGTGCGCCCCTTGAGGGTTAGGGACCTTAGATTGTACGCCCCTTGAAGGTTAGGGACCTTAGATTGTACACCCCTTGAGGGTTAGAGACCTTAGATTGTACCCCCCTTGAGGGTTAGGGACCTTAGTTTGTACGCCCCTTGAGGGTTAGGGACCTTAGGTTGTGCCCCTTGAGGGTTAGGGACCTTAGATTGTACGCCCCTTGAGGGTTAGGGACCTTAGATTGTATGCCCCTTGAGGGTTAGGGACCTTAGATTGTTCGCCCCTTGAGGATTAGGGACCTTAGACTGTACGCCCCTTGAGGGTTAGGGACCTTAGACTGTACGCCCCTTGAGGGTTAGGGACCTTAGATTGTTCACCCCTTGAGGGTTAGGGACCTTAGATTGTACGCCCCTTGAGGATTATGGACCTTAGATTGTACACCCCTTGAAGGTTAGGGACTGATGTGAATGTACAATATATATGTAAAGTGCTGCGCTATATATATACCTGAAATAAATAAATAATACAATTTTAAAAATCCAAGGACGAAGATGGAAATTTTTCAGCTGAACAGTGTCTGCCTGCAATCTGATGCAGCTGCTGTTTGGATATTCTAACAGCCCCTGCACAAATTTTCAAGTGTTGAATGGGAGTGCCACCCATGTAGTCAATTTTGGTGGTTCAATTAAATTTTGCATAGCTAATGATAGGATTTGAAAAAATCTCCACAATTGGCCACAAAAAAAGCAACTTTTTTTTTAACAATTTACTAAGAGTAAGGAGATCCACCCAGGAACACCATTGGCTGCTTTCTGGAATCGTAATTTTGTGAGTTAAGGCACTAAGACCATTGAAACCATTGACCACTAAGGCAGTGGTCAGCAAGCCGCGGCTCGCGAGCCACATGCGGCTATTTACACACTTCAATGCGGCTCTTCTGTGTGCCGGGCGCCCGCTCCCCTCCCTCCTCTCGGGCGGCCGCCCCAAAAGTCAGGACTCTGCAGCTAGCCCAGCAATGGGCAAACTACGGCCCGGCGGACCTTTTAATCCGGCCCGCGGAGCGTGGCAAACATTGGCTGTCAGGATGTAGGCGGGGCAGCGTGACGAACTCCTCTCCTCTCACAGTCCTCCCTGAAGACCGGAACGGCGCGGGAACACGGCGAGAGGAACGCGCGGAGCAAAGGTAAGTGAATTGACACAATATGGGGAATGAATTACTATATGGGGGATGAATTACTATGGGGGATGAATTACTATGGGGGATGAATTACTATATGGGGGATGAATTACTATATGGGGGATGAATTACTATATGGGGGATGAATTACTATATGGGGGATGAATTACTATGGGGGATGAATTACTATATGGGGGATGAATTACTATGGGGGATGAATTACTATAGGGGGGATGAATTACTATAGGGGGGATGAATTACTATGGGGGATGAATTACTATATGGGGGATGAATTACTATAGGGGGGGTGAATTACTATGGGGGATGAATTACTATATGGGGGATGAATTACTATGGGGGATGAATTACTATGGGGGATGAATTACTATATGGGGGATTAATTACTATGGGGGATGAATTACTATAGGGGGGATGAATTACTATATGGGGGATGAATTACTATAGGGGGGATGAATTACTATATGGGGGATGAATTACTATGGGGGATGAATTACTATATGGGGGATGAATTACTATGGGGGATGAATTACTATGGGGGATGAATTACTATGGGGGATGAATTACTATATGGGGGATGAATTACTATGGGGGGTGAATTACTATGGGGGATGAATTACTATGGGGGATGAATTACTATGGGGGATGAATTACTATATGGGGGATGAATTACTATGGGGGGTGAATTACTATGGAGATGAATTACTATATGGGGGATGTATTTTCAGTTTTAAAAATGTGGCTCTCAAAATAAATTTCAATCGTGGTTTTGGCGAGATTTGGCTCAGTTGAAAAAAAAGGTTGCCCACCACTGGACTAAGGTAAACTAAAAGAACCGTTTAACTTTCACATTGTTGCAGTGTTTGCTGAATGTCATGAACAGTTCTCCAAGTTGCCGCGTTGAATCCTCCTTCAAAGACAAGGCCGGCCGTCTCACCATTTGGCTTCCTCACTTTGGATTCCACAAGACTAACGATTCTCAGCAGCGGGAAAGCTTTCCCATCCATAATTTCCCCAGAGCACCAAAGAGTAAGATTATATTCCGCACTACACAGATATTGAAAGCCCCCTTCAGCGGATTGTGTCGTCTCCTCCAGTTTTTGTAAAAAAAATATCATTCAATCCCACCTATTATATATATTTTTCTAAGACTCTCTTGAAGCTACTGAAACAAAAAAACAAAAAAACAAAAAAAAAAAGCAGACGCTTAATTATTTGTGAGCTACAGAAAATGATATGCCACATGTATTCAAGCATTTTTTTATTATATATATTTATTTTTTATTTTTATTTTTCCCTCCTTTCTTGGTAGACTAATGTTTTATGCAACTGCTAAAGGCATCAGTTTATGCGCAGACTATCTCAGGAGAGCTCCTGCCTTGTACACAGTCAACTTAAAAGGAGCCAAACATGAATACAGTAAGTCCTTATAAAGCCATTAACATTTATTAATTTGGCTTTCTTGCTCGAGTATCTTTTGAACCGGGCAAAAAAAAAATGCTTTATGCTTTATGGGCAAAGAGACAGTTAAGCAAATTCAATTAATTAAAAAGACATTATATTAGGCACTTATTTGCAAAATAGCTTTTTGTGGAGCTCTTGTGGCTGAAGGAACCCGGAGCACAGATGTTTAAATATCATGAGGAAGTTAACAAGCATTTTCATTCGAATTTGGCTGGTTGGACGCTTCGGTAGACGCTAAATCTGTACCACCAAGAGTTACACATATCGCAAGAGAGAGAGAAGCATGGCGCTCAAAGCTGGACACGTACTAGTACATTTGTGAAGAAATGTTCATAGAATCATTTGTATAAAACTTCTTAGAACATTCGGTGCCTTGACAAATGTCATTCAAAAGTACCGTATTTTTCGCTCCATAAGACGCACCTAGGTTTTAGAGGCAGAAAACAGGAAAAAAAATTCTGAACTAATGGACTGCGGACACAGTACAGGGATGACCAGAGACTGCGGACTCAGTACAGGAGATGACCAGAGACTGCGGACACAGCACAGGAGATGACCAGAGACTGCGGACAGTACAGGAGATGACCAGAGACTGTGGACACAGTACAGGAGATGACCAGAGACTGCGGACATAGTACAGGTGATGACCAGAGACTGCGGACACAGTACAGGAGATGACCGGAGACCGCGGACATAGTACAGGTGATGACCAGAGACCGCGGACACAGTACAGGAGATGACCAGAGACCGCGGACACAGTACAGGAGATGACCAGAGACTGCGGACACAGCACAGGAGAGGACCAGAGACTGCGGACATACTACAGGGATGACCAGAGACCGTGGACACAGTACAGGAGATGACCAGAGACCACGGACACAGTACAGGAGATGACCAGAGACCGCGGACACAGCACAGGAGATGACCAGAGACTGCGGACACAGCACAGGAGATGACCAGAGACTGCGGACACAGTACAGGAGATGACCAGAGACTGCGGACACAGTACAGGAGATGACCAGAGACTGCGGACATAGTACAGGTGATGACCAGAGACTGCGGACACAGTACAGGAGATGACCAGAGACCGTGGACACAGTACAGGAGATGACCAGAGACCGCGGACACAGTACAGGAGATGACCAGAGACTGCGGACACAGCACAGGAGAGGACCAGAGACTGCGGACATACTACAGGGATGACCAGAGACCGTGGACACAGTACAGGAGATGACCAGAGACCGCGGACACAGCACAGGAGATGACCAGAGACCGCGGACATACTACAGGGATGACCAGAGACCATGGACACAGCACAGGAGATGACCAGAGACCGCGGACACAGCACAGGAGATGACCAGAGACCGCGGACACAGCACAGGAGATGACCAGAGACCGCGGACACAGCACAGGAGATGACCAGAGACCGCGGACACAGTACAGGAGATGACCAGAGACTGCGGACACAGTACAGGAGATGACCAGAGACTGCGGACACAGTACAGGGGATGACCAGAGACTGCGGACACAGTATAGGAGATGACCAGAGACTGCGGACATAGTACAGGAGATGACCAGAGACTGCGGACACAGTACAGGAGATGACCAGAGACTGCGGACACAGTACAGGAGATGACCAGAGACTGCGGACACAGTACAGGAGATGACCAGAGACTGCGGACACAGTACAGGAGATGACTGCTAACCTTTGGGGAGGAGGGGGGAGCAGGCACCTGAATTTGACAGGTACCCGCTCTTACTTCCGCGGAGTTGTTCTTTGACCTTACCTGTTCCTCTATCCAGCGGCGTGCTGTCTTCCCGGCTTCTGTAATGGCGCTCGGCGGACAGCCGGGTGCCCAGTGCGCATGAGCGAGAAGCGCTGCGCTTTGTGATTGGTCCAGCGGCTTCTGGGATCTATCATGTGTCCCAGGTACCGTCTTACCATTCACAAAGAGCACCACTTCTTGCGCATGCGCACTTGGGACCCGGCTGTCAAGCACACTACAGAAGCCGGGAAGACAGTGCGCCGCTGGATAGAGGAACAGGTAAGGTCCCGCTGCAGAGCTGAGCATCCGGCCCGGTATTTTGACATGGCGGCGGTGGAAATACCCGACCGGCCGCTCCATATTCACTCCATAAGACGGACTGACATTTTCCCCCCTTTTTTGGGGGGAAAAAAGTGCGTCTTATGGAGCGAAAAATACGGTACTTTAAAATTTAATTTGCTTTCTGTGCCTCGGAGTTCCTGAATCCTGTATGTGTTTAGGGCCCAGTTAGTTTCCTGATTTCTTATGTATCTTCTACCAGCCTAAGTTTCAGCCAGAACTCTTGTCTTCAGGGGCGGACTGACAACTCATGGGGCCCCCAGGCAATAGGGGATCGTGGGGCCCCTGTGTCCTTGCCCATACCCAAAAAAGCCTATGAAAAAGCCAATGAAAGGTACAAGGGGCATCTTATGGGGTTTTGTCCTGCCCTAGGCAACACAAAAATCGTCTGCCCCTAAGGACATGATCAAACCCCCCCCCCTCCCTCCAAGGAGAGAGCATGACATTGACCAACAACACCCCTGTCCCATACCTGGGAGAATCTTCCACTACCCCCCCAGCGATAGAAAGAAAGATATCCATCTTCACAGCTCCGGACATCCACGGGAATGAGAGTCAGGTTCTACCAGGGGCAGACTGACAACTCATGGGGCCCCCGTGCAATAGGGGATCATGGGGCCCCTGTGTCCTTGCCCACAATCAAAGCACACCCAAAAAAGCCTATAAAAAGGTACCAGGAGCATTTCATGGGGCCCCCTACTGACCCCGGACCCTCGGGCAGTGCCCTAGTGCTCGAATGGTCAGTCCGCCCCTGCTTGTCTTGTTACATAGTTAGTCCGGCTGAAAAAAGACAAAAGTCCATCCAGTTCAACCATTAAAAAAAAAAGTTATAATCCTACACCCACAGTTCATCCAGAGGAAGGCAAAAAAGACCAGCAAAGCATGATCTAATTTCCTCCTGCAGGGAAAAAAAATCCTTCCCGAGAGGCAATCGGATATTCCCTGGATCTACTTCATCTATAAATGTTATATCCAGTTATATTCTGTGTATCCAAGAAACAATCCAGGACTTTTCTACAGCAATCCACTAAGCTGGCCAGAACCAACTCTTGTGTGTTCCCTGTCTCCCGTCCTGCCTGGTCTACTCTGATTCCCAACCAGCATTCCAGTTCCTGCCTTTTCTCCTCTAGTCCCTAGCCAGAACTCAAATTCTACCTGCCCGCTTTGATCCTCCACAAGGTTTTCTTCCCTTGCCTGTCTATTCTGACTCTTGACCAATCTGCACACCAGTCCTTGTCCTGTGTCCTCTGATCTATGACTCCTGTCCATGCTTCATCTCCTCCAATCCTCAACCAGCAGTACTGTCCCTACCTCCTGTCCTCTGATCCATGAAAAGTACTCAGTCCATGTCCTCCAATCCCCAACTAGCACAAGAGTCTCTGCCTTGTTTTACCTGATCTATAGCCAGTATTACAGTCCAAGCTTTGTGTCCTCTAATCCATGACCAGTATTTAAGTCCATGCCTTGTTTCCTTTGATCCACGACCAATACTCCACTCCATTCCCTGTGTCCTTTTACTCATGACAAATGCTCTAGTCCATGCCTTCCAATTGTTTCTTCCAATCCCTAACCAGCACTAGATCCTGTGTCCTACACAATTAGTATTACAGTCCATGCTTTGTGTCCTCTGATCTATGACCAATACTGTAATCCATGCCCTGTGTTCTTTGATCCATGACTATTGCTCCAGTCCATGCCTTGCGTTGTCTAGTACCCAAGCAGAACTGATGTCTCTGCCTTGTGTCCTCTGATCCATAACCAATATTACAGTCCATGCTTTGTGTCCTCTGATCTATGACCAATACTCCAGCCCATGCCCTGTGTCTTCTGATATGTGACCAATACTCCAGTCCATGCCCTGTGTCTTGTGATATGTGACCAATACTCCAGCCCATGCCCTGTGTCTTCTGATATGTGACCAATACTCCAGTTCATGTCCACTGTTCTTTGATCTATGACCATTACTTCTGTACATGCTTCATCTTCTCCAATCCCCAACCAGCAGTACTGTCCCTACCTTCTGTCCTCTGATCCATGACTTGTGTCCTCCAATCCCCAACTAGCACAAGAGTCTCTGCCTTGTTTGCCCGATCTATAGCCAGTGTTACAGTCCATGCATTGTGTCCTCTGATCCATGATCAATAATCCAGTCCATGCTCTGTGCTCTCTGACCCACGACCAATACTCCAGTCTATGCCCTGTGTCCTTTGATTCATGAAAAATGCTCTAGTACATGCCTTGTGTTTCTTCCAATTCCCAACCATAACTAGATCTTGTCTCCTCCATAACTAGTATTACAGTCCATGCTTTGGTCCTCTGATCTATGATCAAACTGTAATCTATGCACTGTGTCCTCTGATCTATACCTTGTACTCCAGTCCATACCCTGTGTCCTCTGATCTAAGACTAATACTCCAGTCCATGCCCCGTGTCTTCTGTTATGTGACCAATACTCTAGTCCATGTCCTCTGTCATCTGATCTATGACCAGTACTCCTGTCCATGTTTCATCTCCTCCAGTCCCCAACCAGCAGTACTGTCCTTACCTTATGTCCTCCATGACCAGTACTCCGGTCTATGACTTTTGTCCTCCAATCCCCAACTAGCACTAGAGTCTCTGCCTTGTGTTACCTGATCTATAGCCAGTATTAAAGTCCATGCTTTGTGTCCTCTGATATGTGAATGTGCATAAAGAAGCCAAGGATAGATGGAAAAATCTCCAAAAGGCATCAAATTACAGATTAGACATTCTTATAATTTGTCAACAAAAGTTAGATTTTATTTCCATCATTTACACTTTCAAAATAACAGAAAACAAAAAAATGGCGTCTGCAAAAGTTTGGGCACCCTGCAGAATTTATAGCATGCACTGCCCCCTTTGCCAAGCTGAGACCTGCCAGTGTCATGGATTGTTCTCAATCATCGTCTGGGAAGACCAGGTGATGTCAATCTCAAAGGTTTTAAATGCCCAGACTCATCTGACCTTGCCCCAACAATCAGCACCATGGGTTCTTCTAAGCAGTTGTCTAGAAAACTGAAACTGAAAATAGTTGACGCTCACAAAGCTGGAGAAGGCTATAAGAAGATAGCAAAGCTTTTTCAGATGTCAATATCCTCTGTTTGGAATGTAATTAAGAAATGGCAGTCATCAGGAACAGTGGAAGTTAAAGCAAGATCTGGAAGACCAAGAAAAATATCAGACAGAACAGCTCGCAGGATTGTGAGAAAAACAATTCAAAACCCACGTTTGACTGCACGATCCCTCCAGAAAGATCTGGCAGACACTGGAGTTGTGGTACACTATTCCACTATAAAGAGATACTTGTAAAAATATGGTCTTCATGGAAGAGTCATCAGAAGAAAACCTCTTCTACGTCCTCACCACAAAAATCATTGTTTGAACTTTGCAAATGAACATATAGACAAGCCTGATGCATTTTGGAAACAAGTTCTGTGGACCGATGAGGTTAAAATTGAACTTTTTGGCCGGAATGAGCAAAGGTACGTTTGGAGAAGAAGGGGTACAGAATTTAATGAAAAGAACCTCTGTCCAACTGTTAAGCATGGGGTTGGATCAATCATGCTTTGGGGTTGTGTTGCAGTGGCACTGGGAACATCTCACGAGTAGAAGGAAAAATGGATTCAATAAAATTTCAGCAAATTTTGGATGGTAACTTGATGCCATCTGTGAAAAAGCTGAAGTTAAAGAGAGGATGGCTTCTACAAATGGATAATGATCCTAAGCACACCTCGAAATCCACGGGGGATTACATCAAGAGGCGTAAACTGAAGGTTTTGCCATGGCCTTCACAATCTCCTGACCTCAACATAATTGAAAATCTATGGATAGACCTTAAAAGAGCCGTGCGTGACAGACAGCCCAGAAATCTCAAAGAACTGGAAGACTTTTGTAAGGAAGAATGGGCAAAGATACCTCAAACAAGAATTGAAAGACTCTTGGCTGGCTACAAAAAGCGTTTACAAGCTGTGATACTTGCCAAAGGGGGCAGTACAAGATATTAACTCTGCAGGGTGCCCAAACTTTTGCAGACGCCATTTTTTTGTTTTCTGTTATTTTGAAAGTGTAAATGATGGAAATAAAATCTAACTTTTGTTGACATATTATAAGAATGTCTAATCTGTAATTTGATGCCTTTTGGAGATTTTTCCATCTTTCCTTGGCTTCTTTATGCCCATTAATACAAATTTTTAGCTGGGGTGCCCAAACTTTCGATCCCCACTGTATGTCTTGTGTCCCCTGATCCATGACCAATACTCCAGTTCATGTCTTGTGTCTTCTGATCCATACCCAGTACTCCAGTCCAATCCTTGTGTCCTCCAATCTCCCCTCAGCGTTACAGTCCTTGCCTTGGCTTCTCCGATTCCCAGCCAGCACACCCTATCTTGTCTTTCTGGACCCTCTGCATCAGGGACCTATGTGTGCCTTACACTTCCTTTGTGCTCCTGATGGCAATTGTTTTTAATCCAGGGGTCCCCAAAAATAATGGTCCTCACATAACACCATGAAATAAATAAATAAAATTCTACGTCATCTGCATGCTGTAGAATATGTCATCATAAAGGTAGGCCTCATTGTCCTACCACTACACAGGCTACCCCCCCCCCTCTTTAGTCTATCATGAATGTTGCTACCAGACTCATCTGCCTTATCAATCTCCCAGTGTGTGCCACCCCTCTCTGCCAATCCCTCCATTGGGTTTCAGTCACTCAAAGTATAAATTCAAAATACTTACAACGACATACAAGACCATCCACCTCTCTTCCCCAATCTATATCACCAACCTCATTTCAAAATATCAAGTATCAATATCAATACATATCAACTAGATATCACAATATCTAGTTCCCAACTCCCATGCTCTTCTCCACAACTCAGCCAGTTCCTCCTCCATGCTCTGGAACTTAAAATACCAGGATAGTTGTGGCTACAGACTTTAGAAGGCCTACAGATATTGGCACCACAAAAATGATATAAAGTTTTTTGTACAAACGTTACAAACACATAAAACATCTTATACTTTAACGTGGGGTTCACAAGTCTTTTCCACATGTCAGCTCAATGTGTTTCGAATGATCAACCATGTTCTTCAGGAGCACATGCGAATGAGATCAGTACTATGGAACCCGATCTGTTAAAACCAAAGAGGTATACAGTCTGCTGGAATAAGGTAGCAGATATAAGAAGCGCCACAGAAAATGCAAAATAAATCAAATAAGCAGCACCTCTAACCAAAAAAGGTAAAATAGTGTACAAGTAAAAAGTGCGCTAATTATTCACAAAACATGCGAGGATAAATAATAAAAATAAATGAATTCATAAATATAAACATAAGTCCAGCCACCATAACAGTGATAGTCCAATATCAACTTAATGTCAATCTTGAAAACAAACACCCATGTGCAAATCCGACACCAAATGAAATGAATACACTCACCAGAGCTATATGCTGATTATATTATAAACCAACATGATGGCATTTTGCTCTGGGAGCGATGATCTGCAGGATATCCCAGTAGAGGAACAGCAACCAATAGTAATCCAATCAGCACATATGGAACAGCTAAGCAGCTGTCAGGAATGGACTTGCCAGTAATGGTGGGACTCACCTGCCTTGTGGGCTGCAGTACCAGGGCTGGCCAGCAGGTGCTCTCAGCAATCAGAGACTCAACCCTGCAGTCAGCCAAACACCTGAAGCTGATTACGGAGGTGTATTTAAGGGATGGCTAGACCTGCAGTCTGGGCCTTGGTGTGTGGTTTTCTATGGGCCCCTGTATCTTGTTACCTGCATTCCTGTTCCTGTTCCTGCCTGACTGACTCGTTGCCGACTTTGCCTGATCCTGACCTCTGCTGACTTCTCCTGTTTGATCCCTGGCTTGTGACCACGACCATTCTCTGCCTGACCCCCTGTACCTACCTGCCCGTTAGTTGCTGTACCCGGCTCGTGACCTGACTACTCTCTGCCTGCTCCTCCTGTTCCTACCTGCCCGATTGTTATTGACCCGGCCTGCCTGACTACGCTTGCATTGTATGTCTTGTTATCTGTGGGTGGTTTGGTTCGTTTGCACTTTGTTTATGTTTTAGTATTGCACTGCGTTTATGTATTGTTAGTATTAATAAATTATATTGTTTATAACATATCTGAAGCCTGCGTTTCCCTGCGTCAGTTCACATACCTCTGGTCATACCCGGAGCCCTGACAGCAGCAAATGATCTTCCAATAACATTGGCAAAGCTCGAGGAATAAGAAGAGATATGATGGTGCAGTACGTTTAAAACCTGTAAAATTTTATTACTAAAGTATTGCACTCACAAAGAAGGTGTCTAGCCGACACCAGCAATGACAGCCTCTAAAATGCCACATCCACAAGGGAAAAACCAAGGGACGAACCTCCTGCACTGCGATCAAACAGCCGACAGCTGGGAGGAACGTTCCAACGTCACATCCACTAGGCCAGGCCCAACACGTTTCGTCACTTGACGTCTTCAAGGGGCGGAGTGGATATCAGACGTCTGCTCATAAAATATATACCCTTTCCGCATACGAGATCAGCTGCAGTCGATCAGCACATCAATCTGATACCAAACTACAGCTCAATCTCCGCAGTCAATAGGAATATGAATAAGACTGATGGGAATCTTCATTTCCAGATGGAGGCAACAAGAGAACAATAAAAAGGGTTAAGGACACCCAATCCTCACACAAGGGATGCCATGAGTGAAAGGAACCTACCCAGTGTTGGTCAAGTCTTAAAAGAACTCTCAAATATAGAGATCTCAACACAGTCTAATACACAATACAAAGTCCCGAATAATCAGCAATGTGTCATATAGAGTAATCCAGCATATACACCCCACACCCACCAGCATGCTCTGGAACTCTCTACCCCACCCTGTCCTGCTATCTTCTACTATGTCTACCTTTAGGCGATCAATTAAAACTCATCTCTTCCGGGAAACCTCCACCTAACAACTGGAAAAGTAATTCTCGAACATCTCATCTCCACACAGTTACTACATTTTGTTTCAATTTTTTTAGATTGTAAGCTCTTGTGAGCAGGGCCTCCCTAGCACCCTTGTCTTGAATTGTATTGTAACCGTCCTTTTATTTTGCAAAGTGCTGTGTAAACTATTGACGCTCTGTAAATCCTATATAAGAATAATAACAGGGTGGCCTTTTGCACATAATTCCTAACCGGGTGAATCAATCTGCAGTAAATTGCAGCTATGTCAGCATTCTGATTTCCCATCCCGCAATCCGGGAGACGAGCTGACTTTTTCAGGAGCACGAACGTTTAATGTAAATGAGTTTCTAATTTTCCTATTTTTCCTCTGTAAACTGCGTCGAGGAGTTAAGATCGGAGGTGAAGATAGACTTGAATGATAACTGGCAACCATTCAGCGGATAAATGGAGAATTAACCGTCACATATATTACGCAGATCTCACAAATCTGTTGTACTTTGCATCGAAATGAATGTCCTTATTTGGAACTTTTACATTTTACGCGTTCGAAAAAAACGAGAAGCCGGAGAGACGTATACCATGGATGCCAGCCATTATGCGGAGGAATGCAATTTAAATTCCATTCTCATATATTAACCTTGTTTATCGAGGAAGAATTACTTTGGGTAAAATATGGAGCGTATTGGAGAACAGGACACAAGGGGCAATAAATAAGCAAGAAAATGTATTGATATAGTCCAGAGACGCAAGCCAATCTCATTTTATACACTGCTGTACCTTTCTGTATTATCAATTTGTAAGTCATCGAGAGGAGCTCTAATAAACCAACCAACCACTATGGAAGGGGGAAACTGAGTTTTCATTTCCAAAAAATGTTGATGAAAATCAGAATATGGCATCAGATCCCCGCTCCCGGCCTTCTGGAGCTTAGAAATGCATGTAAGTTCTGGACTTTGAATAGTCTCCAACTTATGTAGGAAGATTGGTTTCATCTCTGTAGATCACAGAGATGAAATAAATCCCAGGAGACACCCCCTCGGCACACAGCAGGTGATTTACAACCTAAGCCATGCATATTTCCCTATGAGACTAAGGGGGGTGGTGTCCTTTCCTTCCACTCAGGTCCCAGATTACACTCAGCTCCCTGCTCTAGGCTGTACAGTGCGTGGCATCAGATCCCGCTCCCTGCCTTCTGGATCTTAGAAATGCATGTAAGTTCTGGACTTTGAATAGTCTCCAACTTATGTAGGAAGATTGGTTTCATCTCTGTAGATCACAGAGATTAAATAAATCCCAGGAGACACCCCCTCAGCACATAGCAGGTGACTGACAACCTAAGCCATGCATATTTCCCTATGAGACTAAGGGGGGTGGTGTCCTTTTCTTTCCACTCAGGTCTCAGATTACACTCAGCTCCCTGCTCTAGGCTGTACAGTGTGTGGCATCAGATCCCCGCCCCCTGCCTTCTGTAGCTTAGAAATGCATGTAAGTTCTGGACTTTGAATCATCTCCAACTTATGAAGGGGGGGTTGGTTTCATCTCTGTGTATCACCTGAGTCCAGTCCCTTCACTGGGTATACTATGTAAGGGCTTACAATCACTTTAGAGGGCAGAGCTCTTCCTTTTTCCAGCAGCTCTAGAGGCAGTTGAATGTGTTTTGACAGATGGAGTACAGGGAAGAGGCGTGTACCAAAAAAGATTGCCAGCTCAGAAAAAGCAGTCTCACTCTTCTTCCTACTGCAGCCCTAAAACAAGAAAAATAAAAAGGCAAGCAGCAACAACAAGAACTGATTGAAAATACTCCCCCCCCCCCCTTTTGACTGGAGTCGCTTTTTAAATTCACCTTTCCGATCACATCTCCGACTAGTTTATTTAATAATCAACTCCGCGGAAAGGTGTATTATTTCCTCGGCTCCCTGCAATATGAATGCAAATTTGAATTTAGGAAACAATCACTATGATGAATTAATACGAGCGGAGAGGAGAGAGAGCGGGCTGGAGTGCCCCTCCAGGGGGGAATATGTTTAATTCTCCTGGAAATTGGAATGCGTGTTTGCTCCTGGAGAGCCGCGTCTCGCGATTCACCTTGGGATTACGGAGCGGCATCTTGAATGGGGAGGTTTGTAATGGCCTGATTCAGGCTGGAATTACATGGCTGGTAGGACGCCGTCCGTTTTGTGGGCCTCAGTTGGATACTAAATTAAAGTGTGTTGGCATTAATGCCGTATCTCCGCATATTCATCCTCCTACAAATGTTTGCATCTCGCTTTTTACTTCCCGGAGAAGAAAGAAGACTTATCAGTGGAGCCGCCGGTTCTGCCCAAGCTGGCCGCTATCATAGAATTCAATTTATTCCTATCTTGTCATTTCTGCTTTAACCTTACAGCTGGATTTCAAGATAGAAACTGTTTTATATGCAATACTTTCCACCGCTATTCAGAGACCGAAATATGTCAGAGCCGGATCACAAATACACAAAGGTCACTGACAGTCTTTAATAAATGGATAGGCTGTAATCAAAGTGATGTGACAGGTCTTTAGTGAATGGATGGAATACATTCTCAATGATGTCACTGATCTCTAGTGAATGGATAGGCTGCATTCTCCGTGACGTCACCAGTCTCTAGTGAATGGATGGAATACATTCTCAATGATGTCACTGATCTCTAGTGAATGGATAGGCTGCATTCTCTGTGATGTCACCGCTCTCTAGTGAATGGATAGGTTGCATTCTCAGTGATGTCACCAGTCTCTAGTGAATGGATAGGCTGCATTTTCAGTGATGTCAGCGGTCTCTAGTGAATGGATAGGCTTCATTCTCAGTGATGTCACCGGTCTTTAGTGAATGGATGGAATACATTCTCAATGATTTCACTGATCTCTAGTGAATGGATAGGCTGCATTCTCAGTGATGTCACCGCTCTCTAGTGAACGGATAGGCTGCATTCTCAGTGATGTCACCGCTCTCTAGTGATTGGATAGGTTGCATTCTCAGTGATGTCACTGATCTCTAGTTAATGGATTGGCTGCATTCTCAGTGATGTCACCGGTCTCTAGTGAACGGATAGGCTGCATTCTCAGTGATGTCACCGCTCTCTAGTGATTGGATAGGTTGCATTCTCAGTGATGTCACCGATCTCTAGTGAATGGATAGGCTGCATTCTCAGTGATGTCACCGCTCTCTAGTGAACGGATAGGCTGCATTCTCAGTGATGTCACCGGTCTCTAGAGAACGGATAGGCTGCATTCTCAGTGATGTCACCGCTCTCTAGTGAACGGATAGGCTGCATTCTCAGTGATGTCACCGCTCTCTAGTGAATGGATAGGCTGCATTCTCAGTGATGTCACCAAGGTCCATTCTTTTTGTTATTAATATCTTTTATTAAATGTAATTTCAGTACAAATTAAAACAATACAAACATTATTAAACATAAACAACATTAACTGTCCTTTTCTTATCCCCCCCACCCCTTTTCAACCCCTCCCCCTTATCCCCATAACTCCCCCTGTCAATCTATATTCTACCTATCCCTTTCTAAACCTTTCTACTAAAACCCTACATAGTCAGTCTTCATGATTACCACTCAACAGTTGTTCAGTATAAATCTCTAAATTGACCTACTTAGTACCCATTATCCTGAGATATTTTTCTGATGATTTAAAAACAGCACCTATTCCATTCTTTTCTAAATATTTCCGTTTTATCTTCCTCTATGTGGTATAACTCCTCCATCGTGCATATATAATCCTCCTCATCCAATCTCTCATTGTTGGGGGATCTGGAACATGTCACCAATGTCCAAAAGCTAACACTCAAAAGGTTACCCACTGTCCACATTCAAAGTGACTGTCTGGTTTTGAGGTTATAAAATACAAAAGTGAGTTTTTTTATAAAAAGGTATAAAATAAGTGAGCAGCTATGCACAAAAGGTAACCAAAATAAAACCTCAATACAAATGGTAAATCAAGGTGCAGCACTAAAATATATATATATGTATATATATATATATATATATATATATATATACACACACACAGTATATATATATATAATCTTCTAAGGTAATTCAGCAATGATGTAGATGAAGTTTATAAATAGAAAATTGATAAATAAATATTAAAAGGTGGCTATAGTGCTCTGAAGATGCCTGCTTCAATAGGTAATCCGGTGCTTGTGCAAATGGTTATAGTAAAATTGCGCACTCACAAGACGCGCAATATGAATGCGCATTTAAATATATATATAGATGTCCTCTTAAGGAGATCAGGGTAGATCAGGTGCAGGGGTGGACTGACAACTCATGGGGCCCCCGGGCAATAGGGGATCATGAGGCCCTTGTGTCCTTGCCCAAACTCAAAAAAGCCTAAGAAAAAGGTACCAGGGGCATCTCATGGGGCCCCATACTGACCCCGGGCCCTCAGGCTGTGCCAGAGTTTCCAAATGGTCAGTCCACCCCTGATCAGGTGGTGGGTCATCCTCCTTCTGAAGGGCGAGTGGAACATCAGATAATTTCAGGGCTTTACGATGATCCAAAATCAGCCAGAGGTCCCCTTAAGGGTTGGGTGGGTGTTGCTTCCTGGATATACAGGAGACTCCTTCTCTGGGTACTGGGATGTATCTGTGTTCTTGAATGGGCTCCTAGTTGATGTAGTTCCGCTGGAACATGTGGTTCTACAAGCATGTGCTCTGGTATTATTTCCTTGCTACACAAACTAGCTGCTAGAGCACATGCTTGTAGAACCACATGTACCAGAGGAACTACATCAACAAGGAGCCCATTCAAGAACACAGATCCATCCCAGTACCCAGAGAGGGAATCTCCTGTATATCCAGGAAGCAACACCCACCCAACCCTTAAGGGGACCTCTGGCTGATTTTGGATCATCGTAAAGCCCTGGAATTATCTGATGTTCCACTCGCCCTTCAAAGGGAGGATAACCCACCACCTGATCAGGGGCGGACTGACCATTTGGAAACTCGGGCACTGCCCGAGGGCCCGGGGTCAGTAGCGGGCCCCATGAGATGCCCCTGGTACCTTTTTCATAGGCTTTTTTGAGTTTGGGCAAGGACACAGGGGCCCCATGATCCCCTATTGCCCGGGGGCCCCATGAGTTGTCAGTCCGCCCCTTCACCCACCCAACCCTTAAGGGGACCTCTGGCTGATTTTGGATCATCATAAAGCCCTGGAATTATCTGATCTGCCACTCACCCTTCAGAGGGAGGATAACCCACCACCTGTTATACCCTGATCTCCTTAAGAGGACATCTGGATATATATTTACATGCGTATTCATATTGCGCGTCTGGTGAGTGCGCAATTTTACTATAACCATTTGCACAAGCACCGGATTACCTATTGAAGCAGGCGTCTTCAGAGCACTATAGCCACCTTTGAACTTTTTAATATTTATTTATCAATTGTCTATTTATGAACTTCATCTACATCATTGCTGAATTACCGGATAAGATTATATATATATATTTATTTAGTGCTGCACCGTGATTTACTATTTGTATTGAGGTTTTATTTTGGTTACCTTTTGCGCATAGCCGCTCACATATATATATATATATATATATATATATAAATATATATATATTATTTTTTTTTTGTTTTTTTTTAAAGCTACACCGTGATTTTTTTTATAGAATGACGTTCAGTTATTTTTCTGTGTGTTCATGTTCGTTTTCCATTGGTGTGCAACAGAACCATGTTACATTGCGGGAATCCGGTGGATACTCTTTATAAAGCACAGCGACTTGTTTGGTTAGCACACTATTAACATTGAGCCGTTTCTCCTGGAATAAAACCGCGCAGCCAATAACCCGCCCTTTTGTTCCAGGGTTTAGTATAATTACAGCTCTTAATATTTGTGTGTTGAACAATATGATTATTTCAGACGTGTGTTTCCAAACATGTTTTTTGTCTGGGCAAACACGATTTTCATAAAAATGTAGCGCGGTCTCTTTATTGCATTTTTAAGCACAATGTATCCATTACCTCTGTGTTTAAACCATTATATTCACAGTATGTCGTGTTATTACAGACACAGCTGAGGTTCACAATTAGATAAGCAACATCCACAGAAGATTTTGTATATTGTACAATGAAAGATAATGCGCCGGCTATGACCAATACTAATTATGCAATAATTACACAATGCTTAATACTGCAGTACAGGCATTTAAAGCTGAATTCTAGCCAATAAACAGTATAAAAATATGAATAGTTCATTCAAAACCAGTTTATGCTGCAATATTCGCCTTCAATCCATAGATTTCTCCTGCAGTACTTTATTTCTGCCACTAGATGTCCTCGGTCTGGTGCCGAGCATCATTCAACCCACTTCCACTGAGCTGGCTCTCACTAATATGCTGTCCCGGACGAGCCCCCAGTTTGTGACTGGACAGTGAAAGGAGAAGCAGGAGAGGGATGGGCTTTTCTCTCTGTCACTCTGCTTTTACCTCCTATCAGCATGCTTTTTTCCAGCTCGTGAACTGATTGGCTGATTGTGCTTGTCAGGAATGGATTCACCACTGGTGGTGGGACTCATCTGCCGTGTGGGCTGCAGTACCAGGGCTTGCCAGCGGGTGCTCTCAGTAACCAGAAGCTCACTCCTGCAGTCAGCCATCACCTGAAGCTGATTGCAGGAAGTGTATTTAAGGAATGGCCAGACCTGCAATTAGTGCCTTGGTGTATGTTTCCCATGAGCCCCTGTACCTGGTATCCTGTGTTCCTGCCTAGTTGCTGACCCTGCTTTGATCCTGACCTCTGCTGACTGTCTCCTGTTGAACCCCTGGCTTGCCTGACCATCCTTCTGCCTGATCCTCTGTACCGTGCTGCCCGTGAGTTACTGAACCCGGCTTGTGACCCTGTCTATTCTCTGCCTGCTCCTCCGGTACCTCACTGCCCGCACGTTGCTGACCTGGCCTGCCTGACTACGCCTGACACTACCCAGACGATCCATCCATCCCGCACGGATCCAGTCACTACTGTCCAAACCTGCCAGCCCCTTCACATCAGGCTTTCCCCCGGTACATACCCTCGGCGGAACCCTCTACCACAGTTGGGTACACTCAGGGGCCGGGACCTGGTCTCAGTCCTGCGCCAAGCCAACCCCATTATCAGGGGCTCTGATGAAAAGGCAGACTGGGACTTGGACTCCGCGTCCTGGGGAATCCTGTTCTGTGGGTCACTAGAGATCCCGCCGGGCGGTGCCTGACAGTACCTTACGGCCTGCCTGACCATTCCACCTCTCCAGCCTGACTACGCCTGTGTTCCTGAAGCCTGCTACTTCCCTGTGTCAGTCCACACATTTCTGGTCATACCCAGATCCCTAACAGAGCTACTTCTTCCTCTGACGTGCCAACCTCGCTTTACAAGGATCACAAAGAGGTCATATCAGGAACTTACCGTGCTGGTGTTTAAAAAAAATTGTACAGACAAGAAGCATACTGAAGACAGACCATATTCTGATCCATGTACCACAGCCATGCATATGTACATTTCAGGATGCACTTGGAGATCCATGAAAGTTGTACCCTTCATTGATTTCAATAGGCTGCCTGCACGGAGCTGCATGGAAAACTGATGCGTCCCATTTTGGTGAAGACAACCCTTCACATGAGTGTACAGATCAATACATCAGTGTGAATGAACCCCAAAACTAAGTGCATTTTTTTGGCCCTCTTCCCTGACCTACACTGTCCTCCTGCCCCTCCACAAATGCTTACTTACCTTGATCCTAAGGCTATGTTTCTGCTGCTTGTTTACATCCATCGGTGCAAGTCTTCACTGCCCTGACTTCTCCTGCACATCAGTGCCCTGTAGGCTCCTATGGGGTTGTGTCTAAAGACCAGAGATTATTGGAAGGGTCCCATAGACATTTATGGGGCCGTAATGTGAAGGTGCATCCAGGAAAGTAAATAATGTTTGTTTACATCCAGCAGTCCAAATCTTCACTGCCCTAGCCACATCTGTGCATTAATGTCCCACAGACTCCCATGGAACTGTGTCTAAAAACTGAAGACGATCAGAAAGAGTCCCATAGATGTTTATGGGGCTGTAATGTACAAGGGCAACCAGGACAGTGAAGACTTTGTTTATATCCAGTGATCCAAGTGTTCACTGCCTTAGCCACGTCTGTGCATTAGTGTCCCATAGACTCCCATGGAGCTGTGTCTAAAGACTGAAGACAATCAGAGAGGGTCCCAAAGATGTTTATAGGGCTGCAATGTACAGGGGCAACCAGGATAGGGAAGACTTTGTTTACATCCAGTGGTCCAAGTGTTCACTGCCCTAGCTATGTCTGTGCTTTAGTGCCCCTTAGACTTTTATGGGGCTCTGTTTAAAGGTCATCGATAATCAGAGAGGGTCCCAGAGATGTTTTTGGAGATGTAATGTGCAGACACAGCAAGGACAGTGAAGACTGTTTGTTTACATCCAGCAGTCCAAGCGTTCACTATCCTAACTGCACCTGTGCATTAGTGCCCTATAGAATCCTACGGGGCTGTGTCTAATGACCAAATATGAAGTCTATGGGTACAGGGCCAGAACGAGGGGTGGACAGGAGGGGCAGATGCCCTGGGTGCAGTGGTTTACTGGTAGAGATGGGGCACCTCTCCTCTGTTACAAGGCTGACAGGAGTAGTAACAACAGCAGTAATTTTGACAATCGAGTGATTGCTAGGCGTGGGATCCTAGCGTGGGGGGGGGGGGGCACAGTTTGGCATCTTTGCCCTGGGGACTGGATTACCTTTTCCTGGCATTGTACGGGGCTGAAATACACAGGTGCAACCAGGAAAGTGAAGACTGTTTGTTTACATCTAGATGTCCAAATCTTTGCTGCCCTGGCCAGTGACCCATAAACGTCTATGGGGCTGTGTGTGAAAGCCGGTAATGATCGGAAAGGGTCCAACTGAAGTCTACAAGACTGTAATGTGCCAGTGCAACCAGAACAGCAAAGACTTGTGCCGCTGGATGTAAACAAACAGCCACAACTGTTGGATCAAGGACAGCATCCATCTATGGAAGGGGAGGGTGGGTTAGGTTAGGTCAGAGAAAAGGGGCTTCGAGGACAAGCACACTTTGCTTTAAAGTGAACTTATCCTTTAAATGACTTTATATTTCTAATTCCACGCTGTGACAAATGACCCATCACAAGGGGTTTTTACGACATACACGGCGCAGAACACCATGCCGAGCTCTGTCTTAATTTTTCACAAATATAGAAACTCATAAACGTAATAGGTAGGGGGATTAATCAATGGCTGTGCAAAGTCCAGGAAACTTCCCATCAATACACGGTTTAATACAGACAATCTACGATTAGGCAAATAACTCACGGCGGCGGATCTAGCGAGGATGATGAAAAATAAAGCAAGATTTATGGTGGCTGGTACTCATTATAGCGTGCGAGAGAGAAGGAAAAAAATTACAGGTGACGTGAAATATTCCAGAATTCTTGTCTCACCTTAATT